>NC_077232.1:227520702-227825555 GCF_027887165.1 Monodelphis domestica | reverse complement strand
TAAACAAAAGTTTAAAAATGAGAAATAATAGTATAAATAAGCAATATACTATGCCCAAGAATGTAAAAAAGAGTGAGAGAAATTCTTTTAGGGAGTTAGAATGGGCCTCTCTGAAAAAATTGTTGGATGAGGCTAGTTAAGTGACTCATTGGGTTGAGGGCCAGAACTAGAGATGATAGATCTCAGGTTCAAATCTGGCCTTGGACACTTGCTAAATGTGAGACCCTAGGCTTCTTCCTGAGGGTAAAGACTACAAATACATGAATAACACTGGAATGCTGTAATCAACTGAATCAGTGTTTTATCCTACATGACAATCTTTTCCCTGAATTTAACATTTCTCTCTTACAGGAGCTAAATTAATGTCTCATTGTTTATTATTTAAAGGATTATGGACATCTCATTTCTTCCACTTCTGGACCTGAACTACCTGGGCACTGGTCTGAGAGAATGCCATACTACTAGATCTTTATAGTTTATAATTTTAAAGATAGGTAAGTGTAAGAAGAGTAAGGGGCAGCTGTGAGCCTTCTTGTATTGGAATTCACTTAAGCCTCCCCTCAAAATCTTATCAGTACCATAATAAAGTCTAAATATTAGATGATAGCATCAAAAAAAATTCAAGCTATGGGGGGGGGGGGCGGACTCAAGACGGCAGCTTAGCAAGCAGCAAAAGTTCAGACCTCATAAAAGACCCTTCCTTAACCAATACAGACTGAATGCTCCTAGGACACCGAAATTCAATCTGAACTACAGGACAGAAGCAGGGAAACCTCCTTCTGGACTCAAATCAAAAGGTACACCCCCCAAAAGCCAGAATCCGAGAATACTCAGGGCTAAGGGGAAGGCAGAGCGAAGGTCCCAGGACCCTTCCCCCACAACCCAGAGTGCTGAGCCCCCAGCAGCAGCGGGAACCTCTGAGCAGGCAAAGGTGTTGGTTTGCAGGGTCTACCTTGTGAGCAGAGGGGCACCGGGCTCTGAGCATCCAGCTTGGACATCGAGGAGGAAGCCAGGGAGAAACGGGCCATGGCTGGGTCCCTCCATCGGGCTCCAGTCTCACCGTTGCCTCGGGGCACATCCAGAACAATCCAGTTAAATATAATCCCATCAGAACTCCTCAGAGTTTAGGGAGGCGGGCAAAGGCACTTGTGGACAGTGGAGAAGCAACTGGAGAGAACTGGAGAGAGCCTGGGCGCCCTAGCCATCCAGGAGTCTTCAGGGTCTCAGAGCTTCATACCACGTACAGCCCAACCCAATTGAACTCAATCCAATCAAAAGCCTCCAGAGGACAGGGAAGCGAACATTCCTCCCCTAGAGACTGAACCAAGAGCTCTGACAAAGCTCCAAGAGGGGAGACTGACAGCCTCAAAACCAAAAAAATGAGAGGAGCAAGAGCACAGACAAACACAGGGAGAAAAGAAGGGGGTAAACTCAAGCAAACAACAGAAAAAGAAGAAAGAAATTACAATAGACAGCTTCTGTACAGGTAATGAGCAAAGAGCGAATGAAACAGAGGGGGAGGACCCAGCAAAGGAAAAATCAGAAATCCCAGTGAATTGAATACAGGCTTTGGAAGAACTCAAAATGCAATTCAAAACACAATTAAGAGAGGCTAAAGACAATTGGGAAAAGAACTTAGAAACTAAGATAAGTCATCTGGAAACAGAAAATAGTGTCATGAAAGCCAAAATCAACCAGCTGGAAAATGAGGCAAAGGAGATGAAAGATGAGGTGAAGAAGAAAGATGACCTTCAAAGAAAATCCGACCAAAAGGAAAAGGAAGACCAAAAAACTAAGGATGAAATCCAGTCTTTAAGAACCAGAATACAACAACTAGAATCGAGTGACCTCACAAGGCAGCAGGATACTATAAAACAAAACCAAAAGAATGAAAAAATTGAGGAAAATATTAAGCATCTCATTAAAAAAAACATAGGATTTAGAAAATCGTTCAAGGAGACACAATTTAAGAATTATTGGACTACCAGAAGACCATGACAAAAGAAAAAGCCTGGACATTATATTACAGGAAATTATTAAAGAAAACTGCCCCGAAATCCTTGAACAAGACGGAAAAGTGGAGATTGATAGAATCCATAGATCACCTCCTGTACTTAATCCCCAACTGACAACACCCAGGAATGTTATAGCCAAATTAAAGAACTATCAGACCAAAGGAAAGATATTACAAGCTGCCAAGAAGAAGTCATTCAGATACCAAGGAACCACAGTGAGGATAACTCAGGATCTGGCTGCATCCACATTGATAAAAAGAAAGGCATGGAATATGATATTCCAGAAAGCAAGGGAACTAGGTCTACAACCAGGAATCAACTACCCAGCAAAACTGACTATATTCTTACAGGGGAAAGTATGGTCGTTCAACAAAATAGAAGAATTTCAAGAATTCGTAAAGAAAAGACCAGACCTGAACAGAAAATTTGATGTCCAAGCACAGAACTCAAGAGAATCATCAAAAGGTAATTAAAAAAGAGGGGGGAAAAGAAAAACAAAAAAAAATTTAAGAGACTCAATAAGTTAAAATGATGTGTATCCCTATAAGAAAAGAGGTCATTGGTAACTCTTAAAAACTTTTGTTATTACCTGGGCAGCAAAAGGAAGTATACTTAAAGGGAACAGCAACAAACTGTATACAAACTGTATAGGATGAAAGGACAAAACATAAATAGGTATATAGATATATGCATGCAAAAATACATACGCATGAGTATGCATATATATATATATATAACTAGAGCTTAAAATAGTTTAATATTAAAAGAAATGGGAAAAGAAACAAATGGGGGTAAATTTATATGTCATAAAGAAGCTCAGGATGGAAAGGGGGAGCACATCAATACACTGGAAGGGTAAAGAGGTCAGAGACAGGAAATACTCAACTTTTACGTGCTTTGAAAGTGACTCAAAGAGGGAAAAGTAATCCAATCCATTGGGGGCAAAGAATAGATTTGCACCCTATAGGGGAGTAGAAGGGTAACAAAAGGTCTGGTGAGGAAGGAAGCAGTACAAGAGAGGGAGGGAGTGGGGGGTTAATTTTAGAAAGACTATAGGGAAAATAAGGGGGGATAAATAGGGAGGGGGATAGAAAGGGAAGTAAAATAAGGGTGGGAACAAGGGGGACTGTTCAAAAGCAAACATTGGTGTAGAAGGAAACAATGAAAGAAGAAAAAGCAGGTAAAGGAGCAGAAATCAAAATGCTGGGAAATACACAGCTAGTAATCATAACTCTGAATGTGAATGGAATGAACTCACCCATAAAACGCAAGTGAATAGCAGAGTGGATTAGAGTCCAAAACCCTACCTTATGCTGTCTACAAGAAACACATATGAGAAAGGTAGATACACATTGGGTGAAAGTAAGAGGGTGGAGCCAAATCTATTGGGCATCAACTGACAAAAAGAAGGCAGGAGTCGCAATCATGATATCCAACAAAGCCAAAGTAAAAATAAATCTAGTTAAAAGAGATAGGGAAGGTAATTACATCCTGATAAAAGGCAGTATACACAGTGAGGAAATATCTGTACTCAACATGTATGCACCAAATGGCATAGCATCTATGAGAAACTAGAGGAACTCAAGGATGAAATAGATAGAAAAACTATACTAGTGGGAGACCTGAACCTTCCTCTAGCCAAACTAGATAAGTAAAACCAAAAAATAAATAAGAAAGAGGTAAGAGAAGTGAATGAAATCTTAGAAAAATTAGAGTTAGCAGACATGTGGAGAAAAAGAAATAGGGACAAAAAGGAATATACCTTCTTTTCTGCAGCACATGGTACATTCACAAAAATTGACCATGTATTAGGGCATAAAAACATTGCAAACAAGTGCAAAAGAGCAGAAATAATAAATGCAACTTTCTCAGATCACAATGCAATGAAAATAATAATTAGTAGGGGAATATGGAGAGGTAAATTGAAAATTAATTGGAAATTAAACAATATGATTCTCCAAAACGAGTTAGTTAAAGAAGAAATCATAGAAACAATTAATAACTTCATTGAAGAAAATGACAATGGTGAGACATCCTTTCAAAACCTATGGGATGCAGCCAAAGCAGTACTCAGGGGGAAATTTATATCCTTCAGTTCATATATGAACAAATTAAGAAGGGCAGAGGTCAATGAATTGGGCATGCAAATTAAAAAATTAGAAAGTGAACAAATTAAAAATCCTCAGATGAAGACTAAATTAGAGATCCTAAAACTCAAAGGATATAATAAAATTAAAGTCAAAGAACTATTGATTTAATAAATAAGACTAGAAGCTGGTACTTTGAAAAAACAAATAAAATAGACAAAGTACTAGTCAGTCTAATAAAAAAAGGAAAGAAATAAACCAAATTGACAGTATCCAAGATGAAAAAGGAGACCTAAACTCTAATGAAGAGGAAATTAAGGCAATCATTAAAAACTACTATGCCCAATTATATGGCAACAAATATGGCAATCTAGGTGATATGGATGAATACTTACAAAAATATAAATTGTCTAGACTAAAAGAGGAAGAAATAAATTACCTTAACAACCCCATTTCAGAAAAAGAAATTGAACAAACCATCAAAGAACTCCCTAAGAAAAAATCCCCAGGTCCAGATGGATTCACAAATGAATTCTATCAAACATTCAAAGAACAACTTATCCCAATATTAAGCAAACTATTTGACAGAAAAGGCCAAGAAGGAGTTCTACCAAATTCATTCTACGACACAAACATGGTAGTGATCCCAAAGCCAGGCAGGTCAAAAACAGAGAAAGAAAACTATAGACCAATCTCCCTAATGAATATAGAAGCAAAAATCCTAAATAGGATACTAGCTAAAAGACTCCAGCAAGTCATCACAAGGGTCATCCACTATGACCAGGCAGGATTCATACCAGGAATGCAAGGATGGTTGAATATTAGGAAAACCATCCACATAATTGACCATATTAACAAGCAAAATGACAAAAATCACATGATTATCTCAATAGATGCAGAAAAAGCCTTTGATAAAATACAACACCCATTCCTATTGAAAACACTAGAAAGTATAGGAATAGAAGGGCCTTTCCTAAAAATAATAAACAGTATATATCTAAAACCATCAGCAAACATCATCTGCAATGGGGATAAACTAGAAGCCTTTCCAATAAGTTCAGGAGTAAAACAAGGATGCCCATTTTCACCTCTATTATTTAACATTGTACTAGAAATGCTAGCAGTAGCAATTAGAGAAGAAAAAGAAATTGAAGGTATTAAAATTGGCAATGAGGAGACCAAGCTATCACTCTTTGCAGATGATATGATGGTTTACTTAAGGAATCCTAGAGAATCAACCAAAAAGTTACTCGAAATAATCAACAACTTTAGAAAAGTTGAAGGATACAAAATAAACCGGTGTAAGTAATCAGCATTTCTATATATCTCTAACCCATTTCAGCAGCAAGAATTAGAAAGTGAAATACCATTCACAATCACCTTAGACAATATAAATTACTTAGGAATCTATCTGCCAAGACAAACACAGGAACTATATGAACACAACTACAAAACACTTTCCACACAGCTAAAACTAGATCTAAACAATTGGAAAACCATTGATTGCTCATGGGTAGGATGAGCTAACATAATAAAAATGACAATCTTACCCAAATTAATTTACTTATTTAGTGCCATACCCATTGAACTACCAAAAAACTTCTTTACTGAATTAGAAAAAAACATAACTAAGTTCATTTGGAAGAACAAAAGATCAAGGATATCCAGGGAAATCATGAAAAAAAATGCAAAGGAAGGAGGACTTGCAGTCCCAGATCTCAAACTATACTATAAAGCAGTGGTTATCAAAACAATTTGGTACTGGCTAACAGACAGAAAGGAGGATCAGTGGAATAGACTTGGCGTAAATGATCTCAGCAAGACAGTTTATGACAAACCCAAAGACCCTAGCTTTTGGGAGAAAAATCCATTATTTGATAAAAACTGCTGGGAAAATTGGAAGAGAGTGTGGGAGAGATTAGGTTTGGATCAACACCTCACACCCTACACCAAGATAAATTCAGAATGGGTGAATGACTTGAACATAAAGAAGGAAACTATAAGTAAATTAGGTGAACACAGAATAGTATACCTGTCAGACCTTTGGGAAGGGAAATATTTTAAAACCAAGCAAGACTTAGAAAGAGTCATAAAATGTAAGATAAATAATTTTTACTTCATCAAATTAAAAAGTTTTTGTACAAACAAAACCAATGTAACTAAAATCAGAAGGGTAGCAACAAATTGGGAAACAATCTTCATAAAAACTTCTGACAAGGGTTTAATTACTCAAATTTACAAAGAGCTAAATCAATTGTACAAAAAATCAAGCCATTCTCCAATTGATAAATGGGCAAGGGACATGAACAGGCAGTTCTCAGCCAAAGAAATCAAAACTATTAATAAGCATATGAAAAGGTGTTCTACATCTCTTATAATCAGAGAGATGCAAATCAAAACAACTCTGAGGTATCACCTCACACCTAGCAGATTGGCTAACATAACAGCTATGGAAAGTAATGAATGATGGAGGGGATGTGGCAAAGTAGGGACACTAATTCATTGCTGGTGGAGTTGTGAATTAATCCAACCATTCTGGAGGGCAATTTGGAACTATGCCCAAAGGGCAATAAAAGACTGTCTGCCCTATGATCCAGCCATAGCACTGCTGGGTTTGTACCCCAAAGAGATAATAAGGAAAAAGACTTGTACAAGAATATTCATAGTTGCACTCTTTGTGGTGGCCAAAAATTGGAAAATGAGGGGATGCCCTTCAATTGGGAAATGGCTGAACAAATTGTGGATTATGTTGGTGATGGAATATTATTGTGCTAAAAGGAATAATAAAGTGGAGGAATTCCATGGGAACTGGAACAACCTCCAGGAAGTGATGCAGAGCGAAAGGAGCAGAACCAGGAAATCATTATACACAGAGACTGATACATTGTGGTACAATCGAAGGTGATGGACTTCTCCATTAGTGTCAATGTAGTGTCCCTGAACAATCTGCAGGGATCTAAAAAACACTATCCACAAACAAAAGATAAACTGTGGGAGTAAAAACACCAAGGAAAAGCAACTGCTTGACTACAGGGGTTGAGGGGATATGACTGAGGAGAGACTCTCAATGAACACTCTAATGCAAATACCAACAACATGGAAATGGGTTTGAATCAAGAACACATGTGATACCCAGTGGAATTGCGCGTGGGCTGTGGGAGAGGTGGTGGGAGGGGGGGAGGGAAGAAAAGAAAATGATCTTTGTGTCCAATGAATAATGTTTGGAAATGACCAAAAAACAATTTTAAAAAATTCAAGCTATGTTGATTTCATTCACAAAGTAGATGGAAGTACATTTGGGTCTGAGCATTATATATATATGTATGTATACACACACATGCACACACACATATGTATGTGAGTGTATATATCATCTTAATTATCATTATTTTACCCTATGTATAAATTACTATATGCACACATAATATAGGCTAGAATAATTCTTTAGCCAAATCATATATATATATATATATATATATATATATGTGTGTGTGTGTGTGTGTGTGATTTATATATTTTATACATATATACACACATGGATGGATATGTTTTCCTATCTCTAAGAGTTCTGCACTATGGGAATTGCTGATGTGAAATTCATCAGAGTAGCATTTCCTAAAAATTCATATAATTTTAAAGAGTTACCTATATGAATTAGACGTTCAGGCATTTGCCCTGATATCACCTAGCTAGTATACATCATGGATGGGGCTGAGCTAAGTCTTCCTGATACTAAGGCTGGTCCTCGATATTCTATTTCACAAACTATTTGTCATGGTCCTTTACACAGGTGTCCACCAGACTAGTTGAGAGATTCCTGAACAAATTTAACATGTAATTAGGAAATATTTAAAAATGAAAGAAAATAAAATAGAACATAGATAACATTAATATGTGTGTATGTGTTTTTTTTAAAGTCAACCTGCAGCTAACTCACAGGAATCCTAATAGTAGCCCCCTTCTATACAAGTTTAACATTCTTGGTTTAGTACCTATTTTAAATAACTCAAAGTTCCAATCCCATCAGTTTGGATATTCCTTCCTACCAATATATGTAGCTACCAATCCTATATTTCTCTCAATTATGTCTTTTATAAGTTTATGTCATGAAGTCTAATGAATTTGATAAGGACTTTCTTAACTTCTCTTAACACTGTAGATACCAAAGAAGTGCTCAGGTTATTTCCTGGCTATTCTTCATCCATATTTCATTAGCAGCCAAGTCTATTTAATTTGGATTAGTACAATTTATCAAATAACTTTCTTTTAGGATAATATGAAAATATATTTTTAAATTAGATGGAAAATAGAAAATGGTTTATAACAAACTAATTTTCTCATATAATTCCCACAAAGTTACATTATATTTTTTTCAAATGACATGATTTGTAAGATATGGTTGAAAAGTTAAATGTTTGATTCCAGTCACAACTGATACTGTTTGCAAAAATAATTAATATACATAAATCACAAATAATGATAAAATAACTTTCACATAGAACTAATAACATTTGTTATTTCAACTTCACGAACATTCCTCTAAGGCAGATTTTTTGTTGTTGTTCACTCATTTTTAATCATGTCTAATTTCTTATTTTTGATAAAGAGTAGATAAAAACAATTTTCATTTGCTGATGACACCATATATTCAGAAATTTCTATATAATCATCAAAAAGCTAATTGCAATAATTAAGAGATTCAGCAAAACTATAAAAATGGGAAAACTACTTAAACTAATTTATATATTTAATGAAATTCTGATAGGGAATACTTTACTTAGCAAGACAAAATAACGACAAAATTCACTTTTAAAGGGATGAATGATCTAGAATTTCAAAAGGAATAATAAAAATAAAGTGTGGCTACAAGAGCATTGTAGCTATTAGAAATCAAAATTTACTATAAGTAATCATCAAAAATATTTATAACAAGTTAAAAATAGAAGAGTAGAATAATTGAACAGAAAATAAATTTAATAACATAATTTATTGAAGGATGCTCTATTTGACAGGAATTTCTGGGAAAACTAAAACTTGTTTTGCATAAATTAGATTTGGAAAATTAACTGATTTCTAGAATATAACACAATATCCTACAGGTAGAAGTGGGACATGAATACCAATGGATATGACATTTTTTAATATAATAATCAGTTTATATACTATTCCCAGCTCTGTCTAAAATGAACATTCTTATCCAAACAAGAGATACAAAAGATGATCCAAAATGATAAAACAAAATAATTTTCATTTTATGAAATTGAAAACCTTTGACAGGAGAATATATGCAACTATAATAAGAAATTAATTAAATTATTAGTGGGGGGAAATCCTTTCATGAAATATTTCTGATAAGATTCTCACAGATGTTATATAGTGAACTTAAAAATAAAAGACCAAAAGCTATTGTCAATATCAGTGGTAAAAGATTATGATCAAATAACTCTGAAATGAATTTTAGTCTATTAGTCAATCATTCAACAAACACTTATTAAGCTCCTATTATGATCCAGACCCCATAAGTGCTGAAGGTAAAAAGAAAGACAAAAGCTCACTCAGAAGAGCTCACAACCTATTGAAAAATTATCATTCATATGAAAGATTGCTTCAATCCATTATAACAGAGAAATTCAAACCAAACAAACAAAAACAAAAAACAAACAAAAAACAAACCCTGAGGTTTCCCCTTCTTTATTACAAATTAACAAAGTCATTAAAAAATAGGAATAGTCAGTGATAGAACTTGTGGAAAATAAGCTAATAGAGGAATGCAAAGATGAGCAAAGTAAATAAAAATTAGTATCTATTTAGTGATGAAGACCATATTTTTTGCTACAAAGGAGACTATTGGGAATATAAAACTAGTCCCTTTCTTTAGAACATTTATAGTGTAAAAGTCTTAAAATATATGTAAATTTAAACTACTTGGATGCATTTTTGCTTTTTTAAAAACATTATTCAAATTTAACATGACAAAATTGTAAATATTATTTATTTTATGCATAAGAAATATGTTAATCTTAAATTCAATATCAAGTGAAATACCTGAAGTACACATTCTAAATGTTTAATTCTCTTGGGATGTATGATCCCAGGAAAAGCAGTCCATTGTTTTATTTGTTTTTGTTTTTTGCATGAGGAGGTAGGAAATCTGTCAATATAATTTACTGCCCCAGAATTCAGATGACAAAATTAACCTACAAAAAACTGTGATACAATTGCTCAAAACAAATTCTGCAGTATAACCCACAAAAGACAGGGTAAAATAATTTTACTGACCAAAATAACTTAAAAAGCAAACTCAAAAGATCCTGAGGTAAAAGGAGAGAATAAAGCAGCATACCAAGGCAGACTCAACCCCTGCAACAGGTTTTGGAGACTATTAAATCAGCAGTACATGCTTCCAAAGCTCTCAGTCACCAATGATAAGGGGTGGAGACTGACAACTTCTCAGAAGGAAATTACAGGGGTCCCTTTGCAGCTCTGAGTAAAAAACACTTGTTGAATTACCCATATGGAGATCCAGGCCATAGTCTTAAGTCATAGTCTCAAGGTAAAAAGTTGTACTTGGGTACACCACCAGCCTTTATGGCCTCATGGGAACAGTGGACCCTGGTCATATTTCCAAGGTGGAAAAGAATGCTTGTGATTGCTCACAGACAATAGCCCAGGAAACTAGTAAACACACTTCACTTTATATTATACACCATCTTAGCAGAACTAAAAATTTAATGATCCCAATAGGTATTCCTGAAGGCAATTGCAAAAAGAATTTGATCCTTAGAATAGTGCTTTCTTCACAACAGAAACAGCACAATTTAACAGTTAATTTTTAAGTTAAAAGAAAAGAAAAAGGCTAGAAATTAAGGAATCAAAAACAAACAAAATAAAAGAAACTCAATATATAAAGTTATTTTGGTGACAGGGAAGACCAAAACAAACTCAGAAAACAGCAAAGAAAAATACGAATTGTTCTCAAGGCCAAAAACTATTAATAGATGAACTCAAAAAGAATTTTAAAAATCAAATAATAATGGTAGTAGAAAAATTGGGAAAACAGATGATAGTGACACAGGAAAATCAAGAAAAAGAATCAATAGCTTAATAAAAGACACATAAAATACTAAAGAAAATATCTTAAAAACAGAATACGACAATTAATTTTAAAAAAAGACACAAAATTTCACTGAAGAGAAACCTTTAAAATGCAGAATTGGCCATAGTGTAAAAAGTTACAAAAATTCACTGAGGGAAAGAACTCTTTAAAAAGAATTACTGACCAAATGGAAAATGAAGGTTCAAAAACTCAGAGAAGAAAATAATTTCTTAAAGATTATAATTGGGCAAGTGGAAGCTAATGACTACAAGAGAAATCAAGGAACTATCAAGGTCAAAAATAGAAGAACAGAAGACAATGTGAAATATCAAATTGGAAAAAAAAAAACAACTGACTTGAAAAAAAATTCCAGGAGAGATGATCTAGACTTATTGAACTACCTGAAAGCCATGATCAAGAAAAGAGCTTATATATAATCTTCAAGAAATTTTCAAGGAAATGCATGGACATTGGAGAATCAAGAGGTAAATAGACTTTGAGGAATACACCAATCACTCCCTGAATAAGATTCCCAAAAGATAACTCCCAGGAATATTATAGCCAAATTCCTGAACTCCCAGCTCAAGGAGAAAATATTTCAAACAACAACAACAACAAAATAACCAATTCAAATATCATGGAGCCACAATCAGAATACCTTAAGATCAACAGGTTCAATAGTAAAGGACTTGAGGGCCTGAAAGATGAAAGTGTGCAAAAGAGGTAGGATTTCAAACAAGAATCATTTACCCAGAAAATAAATGTTTTTCAGGGGGAAAAAGATATTCGATGAAACAGAGGAATTTCAAATATTCCTGATGAAAAGATGAGAGCTGAATGAAAAATTTGAGTCTCAAATAGAGAAGCATAAAAAGGTAAGCAGGAAAAAACTCAAAAGACATTCAATAAAGTTAAATGTCATACATACCTCCATGGGAAGATGATTCTTATAACCCTAAAAACTTTATCATACTTAGGAAAGTGGGAAGTTGCATGCACACATATAAAGAGTGCAGGGGCATGAATTGAATATTATGGAATAATATCTAAAAGAAATAAAATTAATACATGAGAAAGAGAAATGCATTGAGAGGGAGGAAGTGAAAAACTGAATGGGATGAATTACTTCACATAAACAAGACATGAAAGAGATTTCACAAGGGAATAGCAAGGGGAATAGGATAGAAATTGTAACCAAAATAGCAAAAAAACAATTTGGTACAATACCCATAGGTTTATTCAACTGTCCATATCCTCTAATCATGCAATACCATTACTAGGTTTATATCCAAAAGAGATAAAAAAATAAAAAGAACTCAAGTTCAAAAAAATTCATAGCATCTCTTTGTGGTGGCAAAGAATTGTAAATTGATGATATGCATGAACATGAACATGAAAATGAACACACACACACAGAGTTTATATTGGACCAGATTTGTGATTTTATTCATTGAGGGAATTCCATTTTTAGAAATTCCCTCAACCAGTGAAGATCAGAATGCATTCTGCAATTAATTGTGTTAGAGAATTGCTAGGGGGCTATGAAAGATTAATATGACCAGTGTCACACAGCCAGTATGTTATAAAAGCAAGATTTTAACCTAGTTCTTTACTTCTGCCAGTTTTTCTTCAACTACAATGGTTCTCGAAATATGTACTAATATTCCAAACCAGTCAAGTCAAGGACTGGTTGTCCCAGCCTTATTTCATTGTTTATTATTTATTTCATATTTTAAAAAATTAAATGTAATTCATTCTTAAATGAATTGATTTAAAGTAAAATTATGTCACTAAAAAAATCATATTTCCCTGACATTAAGAAGCTCTTGCCCTGCTATTTACAATGGAAATAAACATTTTGCATACAAGTCAACAACATAAATGACTTTAAGTGATAGAGGAAAAACATGGTAAAATAGTGGAAGCATCAAAATATAGTTTTTAGATAATGAAAAGTATTTTGATGTTCTCAAAGAAATGAAAAAAGGTCATGAATTGTGTGCTGTCCTTATTAATCTGTAATCACTAGCTAAGATTTCTTATGCTATGAAACAGCCTTTCTTCAACTGAGCTGTATAATCGGATAGTGCAAGAGTCAGTATACTGGCTTGGTCTTTCATCCTTCTGAGATCCAAGAGCTGGAAACAATCTTCTTCTGATGTCAGGGACAAAGTCACTATGATATTGTAGTGAATCATCAATTCATAAAAATGAAATAAGGGAAGGGGCAGAATTTTTGGTTTTCCTTATTTTTCATAATTTTTTTAAATTTTCAAATATTTTTCCATGATTACAAGATTCATGTTCTCTCCCCACTTTCTTCTCTCCCCCCTTTCAGAACTGACAAGCAATTCCACTGGATTATATAAATATTATCATTCAATATTTATTTCCAAATTTTTCATTTTTATAATAGAGTAATCTTTTAAACCAATACCCCAAATTATATACCTGTATAAACACATAATGAATCATATATATTTCTTCTGTTTCCACTCCCACACATTTCTGTTTTAGAAAAAAAATAACAAAAACATTCACAAAACAGATTTGAGTGCCTAAACTTGCTAATATTTATACTTATTGTCAGATGGGCTATTTTCTTTACAATTTTATTTTTATTATAAACTTAACTGGAGAAAAAATTTCAATATTTCAATTCAAAAAGAGGGTTGTATATGAATTTTTGCTTTATTGATAGATGATAAAAGTCTATTTTAATGTTAACTCTATAGAAATAAGGCTTTGCGTTTTCCCTTCAGAGTCTTTTCTTCTAAAATTTTAATATTATATTGATTCATTATCTTTCTTTTGTTCCTTTTTTCATTCCTTCCTTCCTTTCTTCTTTGTCTTTATTTGTTCTCTCTCCTAATGTTCTCTTCCTTATTTCCCCTTAAATTTTTCCTTTCTCTTTTTCCTTCTTTTTTCTTCTCTTCTTCACTTTTTTCTAACATATCCTTGTCTGTAATAACTAAGCATAAAGGATAAAACTAGTCAAACATTGAGTACATGGGCATTGGAGGCAACATAGATAAGTAAATACTAATGTAGGAGGCACCGTGGATAGAATTCCAAGCCTGTAGTCATGAATACCTATCTAGAAATCTGATCTCAGACCAATACTGGGCAAGTTGCTTAATTGGAACTATGACACCATATATTATTCCTTGCTTTTTATATCACTATCACCACTCAGAAGTCTGATTTTTTATGTATTTTTATTGCTGTTTTTCTCTTCATGATGAATATGTTTCTGGGGGTATAAACAATTTACCTCTAATTTTTAATAAAAGGGAGGGAAATACCTTGAATAGATATGCCAAGCAAATATATTTTACAGTATTTTGCTGTCATCCATTTTAAATCTTTCATGGCCACATTCATGCTTTGTTTAAAACAATTTGGCTTTCTATATGTATTTTGACCAGAATTCAATCAAAATGACTCATGAGTGAAAAAAAGTATAGTAGAGACACCGCAATCTCATATCTGGCCCTAGTTTTCCCTAAGAACCCAAAAGGTCCTAACCTCTATTATCAAAATCTCGATACAGATGGAAGCTTTGATGAGATTCTAATTAAGTGAAAACCTTTCTGTAATTATACATGTACACGATTTAATGAGAATCTTTCTATAATTAGAAATTTATTTGGACACTTTAAGATTTTTACATGCTGTTGCAATGGTGTCCTAATTCAAACATTTTTCATTCTTGAGAGGGCACAGTTCTCCTCCCCATAACTTTTTTAATTGTCAGGAGAAATGTCTCCTTTAATTAAGCATGCTTGATTGTGGAGACATTTCTTGAAACTTCTTTTTGATGTTTTCTCTTAACATGTACATCTTTTACCCTGGAAAAAGGTGAATTATTTTAACACCTCTGTATAAAATGTATTTCCTTTTTTCTTAATACCCAGAAGCAATAAACGAACTTGACTCAAACTCCAGTGTCCTCTAGATCTCCAGGGAAAGCAAAATAATATCTAGGGCTTTAAGGTTTGCAAAGTAAATTCATTTGGTCCTCACAACTCTATTAGGTATGTATTATATTCTCTTAACCTAAACTCCTAAAACATCCACTCATTTTTATAGTAGGATGTAGCTTATAAAATCACTGACCCCTAAAGTGAGAAAGGAAGGATGGCAAGGGAAGGCTAGATCTCGCCATGTGAAGCTTGGATGACAATGCCTAAGTAATATTCAGGAATAATATCATTGTTGGAAAAAATGAGAAAGGAGAAAGCATCAAGTGTTTTTTTTAATAACTTTCTATGGTGATAATTGAACCTTGGTTTTTACAGATTTCAATCTGTGGAAATCTAATAGGGAAGAATAAAATTACATACTAAGAGAACACGCAAGGCTTCTGCCCCGTTACCTGTGCCAGGAGGACAATGGAGAGATCAGCTGAGAACAAATAAATTAAAGTAAAGAAGGTAAAGATGAAACTTGGGGAAAGTTTAAGCTAGGGCAATTTTCTCAGTATTTAATTAAGTTGTGAACATGACAATGCAATTCATTATTGGATTTTGGAGACAACATTTGTTCAAATTTAACAGAAACTTTGCATCACAGATATTTTAGCGCAAGGTCTAAAGACATTTCACACTTTTATAATTTCCTCATGGAGTTTTGTACATAAATAAGTGGGTACTCAAATGGAATTCTTACTGAAAATGGAAGAGAGGACCTGGTCATATTGAAAGGGCCACTTGCTAACTTTGTAAGCTTGACATGTCACTAACCCTTTATGGGTTTCCATTTCCCCACCTGTCAAATGAGGGAATTGTATTAAATGGCCTTGAAGATTACAGCTCTTTATCTGTGATAACTGTATAACTAAGAGTTAGAAGTTTGCTAGCTGACCTTCTGACACTGGGCAAAGATCAAAACCTCTTTAAGCTTCTGCTTCTACATTTATAAAAAGAGCACAATATACTTTTATTTCCTAGATCATTGGCTTATGAGGATGAGATGAGATAAAGTTTAAGATAGAAAAGGGAATCACTGGGAAGTAACAGAGATGCCACTTGTTTTACAAATACTAAAGTGATATATGCCAGCTGCTATTATTGTTTCTAATCTTATTAAGTATCTCAGAAGTGAGTCATGTTAATAATATTTGTTTCTATATAAATCAGAGTTATTATTATCATCACCATCATATAGAAGAGAGTGTACAAGGTGTAGAAGTTTGGAGAATCGGGTTTGAACCTTGTCTCAGATATTTGCCAGCTGTGCTATCCTGATTGAATCACAAATGCTACAAAGCTATTTCCTCATCTGTCAAATGGGAATAATCACACTTCCATTCCTACTCACTAAGGTGATGTGAGGTGGAGAGGAAGGCCCTCTGATGGGCTGAATGGGCTTTGTAAATATAAATTGCTCATTCTTCTATCTCTATGAGAACTAATATTCCACATTTTGGTTTCTAAAATGTCAATTACTATTTGGTGAGAATGAACATTTCATCTTTTTTCCCCTTCAATGCACTAGTGAATATTTATCTTTGGAAGTTATGAGGTTAATTTGTATTTCTAAATGCAAGGTAGGCACTATTCCATTCTGGAAGTTTGAAGTATTTTTAAAACACACAAAAAAAAAATCATGTCAAATAACTGTCTTGGTATATGTAGACAGCAGATTTAAATTCTGTACATTTTAATTCATCTTAATTTAAATCACTTTTGATTATTCCCAGGGAAATTTTGAATTATGGGAAGCAATATCATGTGTTTATATTAAAGGAAGTATTTTTAATCTTGTAAAAATTTTAGGGCTATGAAGTATATTCAGTTTTCCCTAACAGATGACTTAACTTGTACACTTTCTGACATTTTCTTCAATAACATTTTATTTTAAATGTCAACCATACATAAAATCAACCCCATCACAGCTGTGGATATGTTAAAAAATTCTCTATTTTAGACAGGCAAAAGTAAATTCATGTATGTGTATGTGTGAAGGGATTGGGGAGAGAAAGAGAAAAAGAAAGGCTTCGAAACGTCTGTATCTGAAAATGACTTAAAATGATCATCTGCTTTTTATAAGAAAAAAATAAAAAGCCGACCTGGAATATAGTAATAAATTATGCAACACATCATAAATTTTATATCACCCATTGTAATTGTGGCACAATGTTTCTGAAAATCCTCTTCCTGAAAGAAATATAAAAACATCACTTTCTATTGCAGTGAAAATAGATTTTTTTCTTTGTTTTAAAAGACAAATGTACACTTATAAAGAATTTCTCAATAGTGGAAGTAGCAAGATTATTGATAAACAAATAAGTTCATTTATTTGAAATATGTTTTGGTTTTAGAATCCAAACATTTAACTTGTTTTAGTAAGCAAGGAAGTATTTGTTTATGTTAGTATTATCCTTATTTATTTATTAAGATCCAGGGACTATTTGAGGTCTAGGAGAAGAAAGAAAGGAAAACATGAAATAAAATACCTGACCTCATGGAGTTTACATTCTTTATAGCAGAGAATTAAAAAAAAAATAAACATTAAGTCAGACACGTAAATAGAAAACACAAAGTAAATCCAGTGTAATTTTTCAGTAAGAGAACACTAACACACTTCATTTTGAAGCCTAATCCATTTTAAAATGGTGTCTATTTTTTGCATTTTTTTTGTTTGGTTTGGAATTTTGACTTCTAAATTTCTGAAAATAATTTTTGTACTCGGTTTAATTAAGTTCTACCTCCCATTTCTCACATTTTTGTATTGAATAGGATGTCATCAGTGGTTTATTTTATATTTTTCCATACAAAAGTAAATAAAAATATCAGTGTTTTAGTCTAATATGCTGGCTTTCTAGTTTGTTCTAGATTTCCCCTTTTCAGTGTGGAGGATTTATTTTAAATTTGACTTTACATGAATTGCCAGAAAGCAATTGTGCTTCTGTTCTCTGCTTTCCCTGCTGGGGGCAATGTCCCTCCATTACTCTTTTCCAAATGAATAAAAACTATACAGAGGTCTATAAACTCAATGTGCTTTTTTAAGCACCAGACTCAGCTAGAGAAGTAAAATGGGGGCATTAAGTTGCACATATGCCCTAATGAAACATTTTAACAATTGCAAGGTATGTAGCTTTGTAGGACATTTATTTTTATTGGTTGTGCAAAACTTTTTTTTTAGTCACAAATACAGTCACCAACAGTCATGAATCTATTTTCCTTACCCTATAATAACTTTATTCAAGTGTTTATTGCTAAAATCATTAGTTTGAAAAAAGATCCATTTTCCTTGGTCTTTCTTTAAAAACAATTTCTTTCAGACATTAACATTGTTTATAATCTTTCAGCAAAATAATTGAAAAAAAGGAAAAATTTCTCCCCTGCTCCCACCTCCCAAAAAAGAATAAGGGCTCGACAAGAGCAGTTTATATTTAGTCACAAAGGGAAAGTCTTGACAATTTATGCAGCTACATTCATATGTCATAAATTGGTATTGGTGTTCTGCATTTAAATTCACCTTTTTCGCTTTAAAATTCATTTTCCAACTTAGCAATGCTTATGTTTACTCAACCAGAAAAATGTCCTATTGGGATAAAAATGCTATCAGATGGAAAAATTAGCAAATACCAAAGCAAACAAAATCTGAACTATTGTGATGAAATTGATTTTTTTATCAGATTGATTTTGAATCCTTTAACTCTGCTTAGCATTTAATTTCTTGTGTGAGGACAAAGTAAAAAAAAATAGTTGTTGTTGCAGGGACTTGCAGAGTGTGAAGTTTACTTAAATATAGTCAATGCAGCAGTGGTTAGTTAAGGGCCAACTCCTGGCAAGGCATTGTCCTAAATACTGGAGATACATAATAAAACAAAAACATCCATGTTTTGTTCCCAAAGAGCTTCTTTTTGAAGGAACACATTTCTAGAAAGACATTATGTAAGTAAATGCAGTATAAAATTTTAGAATTTTGGGAAGGAAGAAAGGAAAAAAAGGAATGGAAGAAAGGGGAGGAGGAAAGGAAGGAAAGATGGAAGGAACTATTAGACAGAGATCAATGCAAAAAATGTTGATGTTACCATAATACTGCCAACTATAATTAAGTTTCATGATGCTAAAGTAAGTCATATGTTTAAATATGAAGAAGAATAAATAAAACTTCAAATAAAGAGATTAGAAGTCATCTCTTAATTAGAAGTCTAGTAAGAACAAATTGGAGTATTTCATCAGCCAATATTGGCATGGGCATTGTACCACCAGAAACTCAGGCAAACTATTATCAGGAAAATTCCCTTGCTCCCTTACATCCTCGTGACTCTTAACAGCAAACATCTGATAACTCCTATAAAACCCTGAGAAGATTACCCTCTTTGATCCTCCTTTAGATTTGAGATGGACAGAGAGATGCACGTCCAGGCTACGCCTCAATACCATCAGGCTGTATCTTGGACATTCATCTGTTCCCTAAACTAATGAATCTTTTATGAGGGTCATCCCCCATGACTCCAGGCATATTCTGGTCAGATACCAAACCCCCCACCAAATGCCTGAGTGGTGACCACTCTAGAGCCATGTCCTCACCATGACACAGCATCACGTCCTCACTGTTGTAGAGTATATAATCCCCAGAACTGATATTGTCTGGGGGGCAGCTTTTCCATCTATGCTGCCCTCCCAAGGAGCAGCTTTCCATCTTGCTGTTCCACCTGTATTATCCTCTTGGCCATTCTCAACATTAGTTTCTAAACTAATAAATTTCTCTTCTTATTTTTAACCTAAGTTTCAGGGTCTTGCATTCTTGCAAAAGGTATCCTTCCTGTACTCCATGGGTGCACCTCTGCACCCCACAATAATATGTCAGTATCTTGATTGATAACAAGGCCATAATGATAAAGATATATTAATAATACAGAAATATAATACAGAGCATTTTGTTTTATTTTTTAAATAAGGAATTATGATCACTTTAGATAATGGCTTTTGAAGCCACCAAGGCTTTTAAATAAAATTTTAGACTTTGCAACTTCATTAATACCAAAAATTTTAATTTATTTAGCAATGTTATGTTCTTTAAATGGAACAGAGATGTGGAAGGGACTTATTTCAATGCTATTGGGAATTTCCAGGTGATGAAACTACTAATACAGGTCAATATTTTCCCTACAACTTCTAACTTTAGAAAATTGCCCAGAACACAGAGATGTGAAGTGATTTGCCTAGGGTCACGCAGGAATTCTATGTCAGAGTAGAGATTTCAGCAGAGCTCTTACTGAGTTTGAAGTACTTCTCCTTTTACTAGATTTTGCTGCTCCTCGAGATAGTACACTAATTTTTAAAATAGGCATACTTTCATATGGATTTTTAAAAACTGCCTTCAAATTTTATTGAAAATCTGGTAGTTTGAGCAATCATGAAAACAACCTAACACTGCCTGAAAAATAAAGTAATGAACCAACAGAAAAGATTAGGCACCTGACGTACATTAGAAAATGGCCATAGTAATCTAATGTTTGACCAACCCAAAGAGCCATCTTTTTGGAAGAAGAACACACTATTCAACAAAAACTTCTAGGAAAACTGGAAAACCATATAGTAGAAACTAGACATAGATCAACACCTCACACCACATACCAGAAAAAAGTCAAAACAGACACATGATTTAGAAGTGAAGGACTGACCCATAAATAAATGAATTAGGGGAACATAAAATAGGACACCTGTCATACCTATGGATAACAGAAAAAAATTATGACCAAACAAGCACTTCAAGTGGATTATCAGATGTAAAATAAGTTTGACTACATTAAATTACAAAAAGTTGTTTCCAGGAATAAAATCAGTACAAACAAGGTTAGGAAACAACAAACTTGGGGAAATAATTCATAGCAATTATCTTCAACAAGGGCCTCATGTCTCAAATATATACAAAATTAAGTCAAATTTATAAGGATATAAAGCATTTCACAATTTAAAAATGGTGAAAGATATGGACAGGTAGGTCTCAAATAAAGAAATAAAAACTATTTTTTGTCATATGAAAAAGTTCCAAGTTACTGTTAGAAATATGCAAATTATAACAATTCTGAGGCACCACCTCCCACCTATTAAACTGGCTAATATGACAAAGAAGGAAAATGATAAATAATAGAAATGTAGGGAGGCAACTAGGTAGCTCAGTGGATTGAGAACCAGGCCTAGAGATGGGAGATCCTAGATTCAAATATGACCTCAGACACTTCCCAGCTGTGTGACCCTGGGCAAGTCACTTGACCCCCATTGCCTAGCCCTTACCACTCTTCTGCCTTGGAGCCAATACACAGTATTGACTCCAAGACAGAATGTAAGGGTTTAAAAAAAAAAGAAAAAGAAAGAAATGTAGGAAAACTGGAGTACTCTTACACTGTTTATGGAGTTGTAAACTGATACATCCATTTTGGAGAAGAATTTGGAACCATATCTATAAGGCCATAAAGCACGCAGTTATGTGGCTCAGAGGACTGAGAGCCAAGCCCAGAGATGGAAGGTCCTGGGTTTGAATCTTGCCTCAGACATTTCCTAGCTGTGTGACACTGGGCAAGTCACTTGACCCCCATCGCCTAGCCCTTACCACTCTTCTGCTTTGGAACCATTACATACAGATGGATTCTTAGACAGAAAGAAAGGGAGTAAATAAATATGTTTTATCTGAGGTTAGATTTGAACCTATGACCTCCCATCTCTAGGCTTGGTTCTCAATCCACTGAGCCACCCAGCTGCCCCTCATAGAAAATATTTATGATGCACAAGTCTAACTTATTGGTATCCTACACTTATTACCATCTCTGTGCTTAAAATGGTTTCCCCAAATGTCAGTCTTCTAACATCCTTCTCTTTGGTTAAACACCTACCCAGGTGCTACATCCTCCTCAGAACCTTCAGTGTTCCCACAAGCTATGTTAGTTCTTTCTTCTATAATTTCCCTACCACTATTTGGATGTCTCCTAAACATTTGTCATATTATAACATGATCAGCAAACCATGGATCTTTGAAATAGATAACTGTCACTGAAATCCTTAATACATGTTTTGTGAAGGATGTGATCCTGGTTTTGAAAATGTTACTTCAGTGAGGTGGAAGTTCTCATTGATCCTGCCAAGGTGGAAAGACTTCAAGTCAGTTGGTGGAGACTTGAACATCTGTCACCTGAGGAGCAGTTCAACCAAATTCAAATGCTTCTCCCCTCATTGGCCTTAGCACCTAATGAAGACTGTCTATTGAGGCATAGAGAAGCTCCCACCTTTTTCAGCTGAGTGAGTACTCACACCCATAAAATTAAAGATTTTTCAAAGCATTGGAGTAAACATAGAGGAAAAGAGGCTATGGTTGGCTGTGAGTCACTTTTGGGGGACTTAAACACCCTATAAAATATAATATAGTTCTATGTATGTGGTTAAAAGGAAATTTTAGCACATTCCCTCTCTAGCATCCTGAGAAACTTCTTTAGATTTTTCTGTAGCACATCATATATCAACTCTAAAGTTTTTGATCCTGAGATACTCTTCTTTATAGTTAATTAAGCTTATTTCAGTGAGATTGCCTTAAGTGACCCCTCATCCCACAGACACCCAAAAACATAATTTGAAGTTCTTTCCATCTAAAGGTCTATTTGGAATACATGTGAGTAGGTATTAAATATTAACTCAATTTCTACAAAAATATTCCTTAAATATTTTAAATACACCATGGATTCTTTTTATTACCAGTGAATATTGACTTTTAAATACCCACCAGACAGGAAAAAAATGTTAATCAAGAACTTGGCAGATATGATAGTAACAAAGCAAGAATTTCCTCACCTCCTCCATCTCACATACTTTGTATTGCCTTTCTTGTCTATTTCATTTTTCAAGAACAAGTAAAATTACAGTGGCAATCATACTTGCTGGAACCCTAGGAACCCACCCCAAAAAGAGTCCAGACTTGAACAAAACCTCAGAGTAAAGGATATTTTCTTCCTTCCTTCCTTCCTTCCTTCCTTCCTTCCTTCCTTCCTTCCTTCCTTCCTTCCTTCCTTCCTTCCTTCCTTCCTTCCTTTCCTTCTTTCTTTTTTCCTTTTTTTTAAACCCTTACTTTCCATCTTAGAATAAGTACTGTATTGGTAAAAAAAAAAGTTAGAAGAACAGTAAGGGCTAGGCCAGTAAAAATAAACCTTTTAGAGACTGAGTGCCCAAACTGCAACTCTCATTGGATATATGAATCATCTTCTTAGTCCAGAGGATGGAGGAAGCCTTCCCATTGGGCTGCTTGGCAGAGGAGCAGGTGATGAGAGAAATGTCCTCAGGCTCAGTGAAGAGGGGGAAGGGAGCAGACCCATGTGGCATTCTTGGCATAGGTTCACCAATACAGGGCTAGGCAATGGGATTTAAATGATTTGCCCAGGATCACATAGCTAGGAAGTGTCTGTGGTCAAATTTGAACCCAGGACCTCCATTTTCTATGACTGGATCATAATATCTTTTCAAAGATACAATTGATCTATAAACCCAACAGAATATAGTAAGATTATATCTATTCATAGATTATGTTAGGTCCTATATGCAAAATTCTTTTTCTATGCTCAAAGGTACTAAGAGATCCTTTTAAAAATCCTGTTTTATCTTTAAATAAGTTCCTATTTACCATTAGACAAAAATTACAAACAAATAAAAATTAAATTTTACCTACCAAAAAACATTAATCTTTCCCCTCTATAGAAATACTTTCGGATTTTCTCATCAATCTGCCTTTTCTACAATGTTTGTCATTGAGCTTTCAAATTCAAATTCAATAATTTTTTAAATGGATGCCAAAATGCAGCTATTCAATGTTTACTCATTCTTTCTTCCCATTATACTATGCTGACTCTCAACTTTTTTCTCAGGTGTTTTCATTGAATTTTTTACCCTGGGTAATTACTATAGACTCTCAAAAAAAAAGGAAAAGAAAAAAGAAAAGAAGATGAAAGAAAAGTTAAAAAAAAACCCAGATATTTGGAACAAACAAAATTTAAAAAATCTTAGATTTTTTTTTAAAACCCTTTCCTTCCATCTTGGAGTCAATACTGTGTATTGGCTTCAAGGCAGAAGAGTGGTAAGGGCTAGGCAAGGGGGGTCAAGTGACTTGCCCAGGGTCACACAGCTGGGAAGTGGCTGAGGCCAGATTTGAACCTAGGACCTCCCATCCCTAGGCCTGGCTCTCAATCCACTAAGCTACCCAGCTGCCCCCAAACATCTTAGATTTTTTTAAAAGTTTACTATGAAATCACTGATAAAGGAAATTATGCTCCAAGTCAATTAAATTTAAATTTAAATTTAAATGTGTGTTGTTCTCTATATTTGTCTTTTGCTTTTTTTTTTATTGCTGAACTTTTTTTTTTAAATATATTTTATTTGATCATTTCCAAGCATTATTCGTTAAAGACATAGATCATTTTCTTTTCCTCCCCCCCACCCCCCATAGCCGACGCGTAAGTCCACTGGGCATTAGATGTTTTCTTGATTTGAACCCATTGCTTTGTTGATAGTATTTGCATTAGAGTGTTCATTTAGAGTCCATCCTCTGTCATGTCCCCTCAACCTCTGTATTCAGGCAGTTGCTTTTTCTCGGTGTTTCCACTCCCATAGTTTATCCTTTGCTTATGAATGGTGTTTTTTTCTCCTGGATCCCTGCAAGTTGTTCAGGGACATTACACCGCCACTAATGGAGAAGTCCATTATGTTCGATTATACCACAGTGTATTAGTCTCTGTGTACAATGTTCTCCTGGTTCTGCTCCTCTCGCTCTGCATCACTTCCTGGAGGTTGTTCCAGTCTCCATGGAACTTCTCCACTTTATTATTCCTTTTAGCACAATAGTACTCCATCACCAACATATACCACAGTTTGTTCAGCCATTCCCCAATTGATGGGCATCCCCTCGTTTTCCAGTTTTGGGCCACCACAAAGAGCGCAGCTATGAATATTTTTGTACAAGTCTTTGTGTCCATTATCTCTTTGGGGTACAGACCCAGCAGTGCTATGGCTGGGTCAAAGGGTAGATATTCTTTTGTTGCCCTTTGGGCATAGTTCCAAATTGCCCTCCAGAATGGTTGGATCAATTCACAACTCCACCAGCAATGAATTAATGTCCCTACTTTGCCACATCCCCTCCAGCATTCATTACTTTCCTTTGCTGTTATGTTAGCCAATCTGCTAGGTGTGAGGTGATACCTCAGAGTTGTTTTGATTTGCATCTCTCTGATTATAAGAGATGTAGAACACTTCTTCATGTGCTTGTTGATAGTTTTGATTTCTTTATCTGAGAACTGCCTATCCATTTCCCTTGCCCATTTATCAATTGGAGAATGGCTTGATTTTTTGTACAATTGATTTAGCTCATTATAAATATGAGTAATTAAACCTTTGTCAGAGGTTTCTATGAAGATTTTTTCCCAATTTGTTGTTTCCCTTCTGATTTTAGTTATATTGGTTTTGTTTGTACAAAAGCTTTTTAGTTTGATGTAGTCAAAATTATTTATTTTACATTTTGTGATTCTTTCTATATTTGTCTTTTGCATTGCTAACTTTATACATTTGTTCATGTCATTCTTCTTGGTATGCCTTTCTTCCATTTTTGCTAAACAAAATTTCATTTCTCCTCAAAGACAAAGTATTTATACAAAGACATTGTATTCTCAATATGGTGCCAATCTCTCATTCTCCTTTTCTCTATATGACTAGAAACATGTTGCAGTGGAAGGAGTGTCAGACGTGGAAGTAGAGGATGCTGGTCATGTTTTCATTCTGCCACTTACTTCCTTTAATTGTACCTGGTCCAATTCATTTAACCTCACCAAGCATTAGTTTCTTTATCAGTGTAACAAATTCTATGTGGCAACCATTCTGATTACCTCTTAAAGTAACATCTTAGGTACACAGAATGGGATACCATGTCCTCCTAGGGTTAAGAGCTATTATAGTGTTATACATCATAAGACCCTAATGATGAATTTTCCCTAAGATTCATATTCAAAATTAATGTAGTTAGTTTTAGGTAGTTTTTTGCAAGCTAGTTGGTACAATGGAGAGAGTGCTGTACTTAGTCAGGAAGACCTATGTTCAAATCCAGCTTCAGACACTATCTGAATGATATTGTGATTATCCTAGTTTTCTGAACTGAAAAATTGGGATAATAGTAGCATCTACTTCACAGTGTTGTGGCGAGGATCAAATGAAATCTTTTTAAAGTGCCTGGCACATAGTAAGAGCTATATAAAGGTGAGCTATTATTCTATCAATTAGTAAAAACTAAGTTGGTAGGATAAGAACATTTGAAACAACCCAAAAGATCTGTGACACATTTTCCAAGTCTATAAATACTTAAGGGTAAAGTAGTCTCAAACTTGGAAAGTACATGTAACAAAGGGGTGGACTTACAGGTCCTCATTGCTAAAAAAATTCTCCCTAACCCCTCTGCCTTGTATAGCGCTCAAGCAGGTCCACTTAGGTAACATGTAGCTTCTTTTCTGGAATTTACATTTTGACATTGCATCACTCTTTGCTATTCTGGGGGATAATGGAAGAAAATAATCTAAAATCCTCAATACCCTTCAAAGTTCAGAATGTTCTCTTGACATGGGGGTACCAAAGATAAAACCAAAGTGCTATTCTCTCTCCCCTAGATTTTCATAGAATATACATAGAATTCCCTTTCCATTTCTTAGTAGCTTGAATCTGATTGTGGATTTTGGGGGGTCTGATATTCATTTTAAAATAAATTTTAATTTTATAATGAACAAAAAATCTATTGTCTCCCCCTCCATCTACAAAAGAAAAAAAGTGAACAAAAATAAGTAAAAAGTAAAAGATGACAAAGCATTTGTAAAAATGCATATAGATAAGCAAAATATTTTTTATGCATTGGTCATGTCCAGAAAATATGTCTCAAAATGCAAGCTGAGTCTATGAATTTTCTTTTAAGAGGTTCATAGCATATTTCATCTGAATTCTCTGGAATCATGGTAGGCCATTGCATTAATCAGAGGCTCTTAGAGTTGTTTGTTTTTACAATGTTGTTATTATGTAAATTGTTCTAGTTCTGTTTACTTCATTATACATCTTTAGGTTTATGAAACCATCCCCTTCATCATATATAAAACTCCATGACATTTATAGATTTTAATTAGTTCAGCCATTCCCCAACTGGTGAACACACCTGTAGTTTCTAGCTTTTTTGCCAAAACAAAAATATCTTCCCTAAATATTTTTAAACAAAAATCTATTCCTTTTCCTTTGCTCTATTTTTCATTGAATGTACTATATACAACTACTACTATTTTTCATTTGATCCACAGAACATTCCTGTGAAGAATATACTATTAATGTCTCCATTTTAGGGCTGAGGAAGAGGCAGAGAGAAACTAAGTGACTTGCCAGAGCCACACAGCTACAGTGTTTTTGGGGGGAGGGGGTTGGATTTGATGTCAGGTCTTCCTAACCAAGGCTATTGCTCTATTCAATATGCCATCTTTTGGGAAGAGATGTAGTAGTGATATTACTGGGTCATAGAGTTTGCAATTTAGTAACTTTTTTAGTATAGTTCCAAATTTTATTCTAACTCATTTGAGTCTGCTCTGTTGTTTTTAAAGACTTAGAGAGTATAACCAGCCTGACTTAGTCCATCTGAACACTCTTTTTGTGTAGTATAACTCCAGTTGACTCAATAGCTCTGTCAGAGACATTTAAGTTGGTAGTGACTTTTCCACACTTGATTGATTTAATTTAGTCCTGAAGGCTTCCAAAGTATTTATATGAGTGAACAATATTTTATCACTTCCTTTATGGTGATAGGAGTGGTGGTAGCAGTGATTTGATTGGTTTACATAATTAGCTTCATTCTTAAATATATAAAATAATGGTCTTATTTAACTAGGTGTTGATTATTGTCAACTAAGATATTATCATGGCTCCAAACTAAGATCTTATGAACTAATATAATGACCCTCTTATTGATTAAATGAAAACATAGCTAGCCTTCAGCTTCAGCAAGCTTAAATATCATTTCCTTCAACTTGTAGCTTTTCTTGATTTCTTCATTCATTTTTAAATCTCTATTTATTTTGTACCCTTTGACTAGTTCTTTGAGCATATGCATTATCCGCACTAATAGCTTTGCTGTAAGCTCCTTAGTGTTTTTCTTTCTTCACATTACCCAGTAACCTGCTCTTCATAGTTGGTAAGGAAACTGATTTTGTGAGTGAATCAGGGGATGAAAACTAGAAATGCTAAAGATGTATAGAAGGCAATCCAAAAGCTTTGGTCCTTAACAAAAGTGTTTTTCAGCTAGTTTATCACTAGCAAATTAACCTGGTTATAAGATTTTACAGTAAACATTTAAAACCCAAGTCATTACTTCATGCATCTAAAAATGTTCAAAATTCCATGCTAAAAATAGTTTCTCTTCATGTATCATGCAGCAATGCAAAGAAATTTGAATCTGAGGATAAAATAAGAGATTTCTAATTAATACTCTATTGTGGGTTCCAAAGCACTCTGAATACAATGAATTAAATTCCAGAAGTACTTATCAAAAGTTGACAGTTCTGATAAAATATTCCCATTATCTCATGTAAAGTGTCTAGTGGATTGGGAAGAAGTTTATTTGAATGTGACATGGAATCCCCTTAGAGATTTTTATCTAAATTTTTTTTCTGGCGTAAAATGTTTTCAGATCTTATAAAATTGGGATTTTTACTTACTGGGAATACCTTTCCCCATCAAATAACGTTTTTGTGGTAAAATCCAATTTCCTCCACTGTTCAAAATGATCTGCACCATGTTAATGGCCCCAGAGAAACAATTTGAATTGAGGAAATATGATACAGCCCCAAATATACTGGATTTGGAGTCAAAGAGCCTTCTTTCCAGACCAGGTTTTGCTACTTATCTTTGATAGCTTAGCCTAGCCACTTAATTTTCTTCAGTCTCTTTATATGTAAAATGGACTAGATAACTTTCAAGGTCTTTTCCTATTCAAAAATTATATGCCTGTGTGACATTTTTATAAACCTAAGAAATAAGAAGATAAGTATATAGGAATTTTGCATGGTTTAGAGACTCCTACTCCCAGGTGAAGTATATATGATAAAAGAAATATGACACTTTGAAAAATAATCTACTTCAAAATGGAGTTATGCATATATGATCTATATTATAATCTAGTAAACTGGGCAACTAAGTTATTTACTTTTGAAGGATAGTTCAAGGTTATACATTATCTAAATGTTTTGTAAATCTTCCATTTGCAAAATGTGTGCACTTATAATTAGCATTTTAGCAGGGCCCGTTTCCAGATTGATTCATACCTATATATATAATCCACATATACATTTTATTCAATTAAAGCCAAAATTATGCTTATGGTTTCAAAGTTATTGTTTCTCTTTTTTTCTTACATAAGTACTAAAAATGTAAACTATAAAATTAATTTAAACCAAATTTTTTATCAGTAATTCATAAAAAAATTAATGTTTAAATTCTAAAGAATTAGGAAAAGAGAGCAGGGAAGGAATATTATGGTTCTTAAATGCAGTAAGAAAAATTCATGGAATTTTGACTTTAAGAAAAATACATTATAGGGTCATAGAATATTGTGCTATAAATGACAGAAAAAGATACAAATGTTCTTTGGGTTGATATATGCATTTGTTTAGTAATTTTTTCCAATTTTTGTTTTGTTTTAAAAGGGAAAAAACAAATTATTCTTATATTAATCTAGAATATTATAGAGATTTATAGATTTAATAACTACTAGAAATTATTAACTTTTATCTGATATTATATGCCTTAAAATAACAAAAACAAAGATCAAAGATTTTGTTGGCTTTGATTATAGTCCTAAGTTATACTGATATTGGTTTCTGATGACTTCTCTGCTTATTTTCCTTATTTTTAAAATTTGAATTCTAAGATTCTATAGAAAGCCAACAAAGAATAAAGTTAAAAACTAATTATGAATGAAAAATTGTATTTTACAATGCTTTAATGAATTTTCAGTTGCTTTGTTTATGCTGTTTATAATGTTCATGATTCTAGTGCAGACAAAAAAGACAACTGCTGTCAACTTGGAATTTATGAATATCTGAAAATGGCATGATTTGCCCTGCACTCATGATCAATTACCATAGGTGTAGGGAAAATTAGAAAGGTGATCTTCAGTTTTTGCAAAAAAGCAGAAATTTTATATGGTCTAAAGTATCTCTGTGTTTAATCATCTGTAAAAAATAAATTGCTGCTCATCTAGTTCAAAGTTAAAATTACAGGTATCATTTAAATATTTGAAAAGCCACTGTTTTAAAATGAGTTAATAGATGCAATTTTAATGTAAAAGTTTATTTTTTTAAGAACTCCAAATCAATCAAGAAATAATGGTATTTAAATCAGAAAATAAGCTATTCAAAAAATAATATTTATGGAAATTACTAAATCTAAGTCTGGGGCTTAAGGATATAATTTATCAGAGTTAATTCTGGGGATAAAAAGGAGAAATGTAACAAGGGATTTTGCCATGGATGTAAAAGGGGGAATCATTATTAAAAGATGTCTAAGATATTCTATGTCTTAGTTGGCTGTCAGAATGTTCCATAATTAATATTAAGTGGACTTTTCTATCTTGAATATGACTTGAATGTGACTTTCTTCAGATTGGCCTTAGATTCATGTGTGCCCAAACTGGATGGAATCCAATTGGCTAATAATAAAATGACAGAAAATGAATATGATGTCGGCAGATGGGAAGAAAGATGACCATAGCAGGACCAAAACTGTCAGATTTTGGAGATGAAGTAGCAAAGGGAAAAATTATCAGTCTTGGCATTTTCTTGAATTCATCAGCTGTTACTATTTCATCCCTGTTATCATCAATCTTCATTGTGGGTCACATTTTGACACCTATTTTTGTTTGGCAAGATTTAAGCCATCCCTCTTTGCAGAAGACTTCGATCATTGAGATACCTAATAAGTGTTTTATATCATTTTCATGAATTCTTACTTTCTTCCCAACCTAGTCCCCATAACAATGAACCTAATACTTACACAGACAACAAAGATAACACAGATAACAAAAATTAAAAGATGCAACCATTAATATTAATTCCTCCATAGAAATATCTAGCTATTTTAGCACAATGCGCGTGTGATCCAGATGGAGACAAAGAGCTTGGAAGCTTTTTAAGTCTTCTAGACATTTAGAAAGCATAAATCTAGCTGCTCCCAGTCTAGACTGAGTTCAGACAAGACTTCAGTGATCTAGTCACAATAGTCTCAGGATTGTAGGAGAATCTGAGTCTCAGTCTGGTTTTTCAACAGTAGAGACAATAAAACTGTGGATCTGAGGGAAATACTTCCATCAAAAATTACAAGGCTAGTGGTGGCAGCTAGGTGGAAAAGTGGATTGAGACCCAGTCTCAGAGGTTGAAGGTCCTTGTATCAAATCTGACCTCAGGTACTTCTTTGTTGTGTGACCCTGGGCAAGTCACTTAAGCCCCATTGCCTAGCCATCACCATTCTTCTGCCTTGGAACCAATACCCAGCATTGATTCCAAGATGGAATGTAAGGGTTTAAAAAAATTCTAAGGCTAGGAGTGCTAAATGGATTGCAGAAGACAGTAATTACAAACTAAAGTCATCTTTTGGTGAAAGAAAATAAATTATGGTATATAAAATGCTTAGAATATTATTGTACAATCATAAATCGCAAAATGGATATTTTCAGAGAAAGCTGGTAAGACTTTATAAACTAATACTGAATGAAATGAGAAATATCAGAACAATTTATATATTAACAACATTATAACATATATATATATATATATATATATATTAAAGACTTGAGAACCTGGACCAATGAAATGACAAGTTTTGATTCCCAAGGACAAAAGATGAAGCATGTTTCTCCCATCCTAAGAGACAAGTGAGATAAATATAAGGAGCCAAATAGGTTATGCATTTTAAACCTTTAGAACTTGACTATTTTATGAATTTTTCCTTCATTTTGTTCAATTAGAGCTAAAGAGAAGAGGAAAAAGTGATAAAATAATTACATACATTTAAAATAAATAATGACTTTAAAAAATTGGAAGATAAGTTCTTATGTAATGTGTGGGTTACCTTCAAATTATCCCTCATAATATGTCACCTGATAAATGGAGGCAGGACTTTTGTTTAGTGTGAGTCCATTCCTTCTGGGCAACTAGAAAGTCAGTCATTAATTAACTCAGACATCAATGCAGAACTTCCTACCACAATTCAGAATTTTTATTTTGGTAGTGATCACCTCTTGAAGATGAAGTTGATTGTATCACCCCTACAACATACTCAGTTTGGAATCTAAAATAATTGGTTTGTCCATGTTATGGAAAATTCCATTTTCCTCATACCTTTTATCCCTGGCATTTGAAATCAGTGTCTTCTTAATTTTATATGTTTCCATGTCAGCACAATTTTTAATAGATTTTTCTTATTTTTTGTGATTCATGTTTTCTCCATCCCCTTTTTATCCCCTTCCCAAGATGATGGGTAATATGATATGTTTGTACATGGGTGATTAAATATATATATATATATATATATATATATATATATATATATATATATATATATATATACCCATGTTCATCATGTTCTGCGATCCATGACTTTTCAGGAAAAAATTATTTTCCTCTGTTATCTCTACCCATACTTTCATATTCTACAATTCTTCCATTTCACTGTGGAAGACCTCTATGATTATAATAAGGTCCCTTTCTTTCTAGAACTTTTCACTTTAGCTGAAAGGTTTTGCTTTCTGGGCACTAATGGAATCTGATAACTTCCTGAAGACACTATATACCAAGCTGCCTTCTCCAGTAATAGATATCCCTTTTCTTGGCCCTTTGCACATTAAAGAAGGAGACATAATCTTTAATTTAAATGATTTTTCTAGAGTATTCCTTAGGCATAATTATTTAGCAACCTTAACTCCGTAAGATACATATTAACCCTTCAGTATAAAACCTTACTATAATAGAAATTTCCTAGCTTCTTGGTCATTCCATTTCCATTCTCAAAGTATTTAGTCCTTGGATCTTGGTATTGATTTCCATTCCAAGCACTGCCTTCATAACCAGAGATTTGAATATACATGTCAATTTTATAGATAAATAAAACTAAAAAGATACAAGAACTCTGATCAAGACAATGACTAGTCATGATACTAGAAGAATTATTCACTTCATGACAGAGAGATGTGCCTCAACATGAAGAATGGGAAATATAGTTATAGATATAGACATACTTACTAATGAGGCATTTTATTTTTCTTGACTATATTTTTGAGCATTTTTTCTCTTTCCCCAATTGGAAGAAAAATACAATATGAGAAAAAAGTGCTTGTTATTGGCAGATTGGGGGAAAATAAAAGTTATGTTAAAAAGAGAAAATACAGGCCTCCTATTTTGTCTATGATCTCTCATGATTTACATTTTTGCTCCACCTTGGCCCTCCATATCAATGATTATAAATTAAATATTTTCTTCACCCATTAGTAAGACATCATGTTGTAGAACTCTAAAATTTTTCTCTTTGACCATAATCCACTCTTTCAATCTATCATACTTTCTCACTCTAAAATATATTGCTTTTTCTTACTTTGACATCCATTCTTTCTATATCTTCTGGTTTTCTATTCCATATTGCTATTCTGGCCACATTTTCCTTATTCTTTTGTTTTTGTTCAGCTTGATCAGTTCAAATTTATGCTATGTGCTACCTTTTAATTTCTTGTGTCTTTGTCCTATATCTTACCAAATTCCAACCCTAGGTTAATACTACATGTGACCTTCTTTATTTACACATTGATGCTGCTGATTGCTCCTGGAAAGCATTCAGTCATGCTCACTGGATTCTCCACAAATATATTTCATCTTACTATAACAGGGGCCTCACTGCTTCATGACTATTGAAAGAAATCCAGCTTAAGAGACTCTTTATAATATGCTTTGTAGTGACTTTTATAAAACTTTTCTTCTTTTCTTTGTACCTTTCTGTCTTCTGGTTGCCTTGTTCCATGCCTTATTTAGAGAATCAAGAATATTTATTTAGAAACATGAATTGACCTCATACAACTGATTGTGTCTCTCATGCTTTCTTTATATCAGTAAGTTCTAATTTGTCATTGACCCTCTGTATTAATTTTGCCAATTAATGTGGAAATCCAGATATCTTTGCATATCAGGTAATTTTCTATATTTAGTAAAAGTTTCACCCCCCCACCAGTTTTTTTAACTTGTCTCTCATGTGACTCACCAGCTTCTCTAGTTTGTCATTATATCTTTCATGTTCTCTGCCATTTTAACATATCTTATGAGAACAAAGTGAATTTGAAGGATGTTTATGGATCCTAGAAAGGGAACTAAGAGGAATACTTTTCAAGTTTTTGTATCAAAATTTTAGTAATTTCTTAATTTATATTCTTTATTTCCTGAGTAAAGTTAAATGAGGACATGGTGGAAACACACAACATATCCAATGAACTTCTTATAGTGAAGTGGATTTGGAATTTACTCAATAAGTACTAATTGATTTTCTGTTATAATTGATACCACAGAAAATAAACTGTTTAGCGTTTAAATTTGCTCTTTTTATTTTTTCCATCTGTACATCTAAATAATCAATTTTTGCCACTTCATTTATAATCTCAGCACATGGTTTAGCAACCATAAAATAGATTTTCCCATTGTAAATTTCTCCATAAATGGTTAAATTAAATCACTATTGATATTCTCATGTTTGCATTTATTTCTTCATGCATTGGTTCTTTTTAACTATAAAATCTCTCTTAAATTAGAAACCAACCAATTCCCCATTTCTCCCTATTTTTCTCTTACTTCTGAATTTAAGGATATGGCAACATTGAAAGTTGTTCATGGATGATATAAGAATAAAAAAGAACCCCTGATGTTTCCTAGGATAGAGTACTGGAAATGAAAATATCAATATATTGGAAACCAATGAGAAGAAAATAAGTTATTCATTTTGAGAGAGTATAATAAGCTTGAGAGAGTTATAACCAAAAATAGGTGGCATTCATGGTTTGTAGTTCTTTTGTTTCCTGATCTGAAAATAGAGGTTCACTCTGAATGATCCTTAACTTCACTGACAAGACTTTATAATAATTATCCAATGAATGTTCCTACCTACTTGTCCCTTACTATATCACAATTCACTTATTGCAGTTTCATTGTATCATGGCTTTTTAAATATATATATTTATATATAAATCTGTATCAAAGTTTTTGCTATATCACAGGATTTTGTGGATAAATACCATAATATACACAGTGGAAATATAGTACACCACTACTGCTTGCAGGAATTTGCCAAGATGAGGTTGTACATGGTACACTATTGACTGTTGGAATGAAAGGCAACCAAGAACAGCACTGTGTTCTGTACTCTGGGCACTGATTGGCTTGGTGATGATAGCATTGATCTGTTTCCTCTCCTGCACTCTGTTCATATATTCAGCATCTCTCCACCACATCCACATCTAATCACCATACATAGTGTTGTTCTGTGGTGTTGAGTTTTTGTGAAGTTTTCATAAAAATCTGAATTTATTTCAATCTCTTTATGAAGTGATAGGAGAGTGGGAAGGTTTTGTAAAGTCTTAAAATATATATATAAATAGTAAAATAAATATAACATCACTACTTTGTGGATTTTCATCTATTGTGAGGGGTCATTGGAAGATAACTAACGATAGGTGAGGGATCACCGTGTTCATTCCTCAAATTATTATATGATGATATACCATCCTATGCATTAATTTCTGTAAAGAAATCAAGAAATCTCAGCCAAAATACTAAGCTGAAGTCTGACCTTATTTTTGTGGATATAGATAAGTCAGAGGTCTCATCACTTACAGCCTGTAATAAAAGATATTGTTTAGATATTTATAGTTTGTTTTTAAAGGCTTTTGACAGCTAATTAATACAAATGATTAACAAAAGCAAATATTCAGTATAGATTAACTAATAGCATGCTAGTACAAAGTCCAAGCATTTTATTGATCCTATAACAAATGCCCTCTGACTCAACCAATGACAATGAATCTAGGAAGAGTTTTAAGATAAAACAGAAGCATCTTTCTGGGTTATAGAATCTGAGGATTCTATTATTGACACAAATTCTTACAAGCAAACACTTCTAGTAATAAATTCCATTTTCAATAACTTACTCAGTGAATGGTTCTGTTATCTTTATCCAGAATCAGGATTTAGTCAAACTGTGTACTTAATATTCCAAAGTTGATACCAAGAACTCTTAACCTAACTCTCTCCTTAGCTATCACAGCTAACTAACAACTGGGAATAACCTTTCTAACATCATAGTTACAGATACTATCTAACAAATTATATGAAATCAATTGCTTTATCATGAATAATAAAAAACAAATAATATACTTTAATTCCTTCACAATTCAAACCCCCAAATTAGATGAAGTCAGCATGGAAGTTGCAAAGCTGCTTAGGAAAGTGCTTATATCCAAAAAATATTCAATGGAAAATATATGAAGAACATGGTTCAATGGACAGGAAAACCCAGTGAGGGGATGAAATAGATGGTTTTTGCCTCAGAGATTTTCATTGCTCAGTGAGTCCAGGTCACCTGTTGCTGACTGTTCACTTTTTCCAGTTAAAAAGTGTTAATCATGGTTACCTGATATCTTCTACCTATGGTTACAACCTACTCTGGTTGCCTTCTTTTGCTTCAGACAAAAGTTGAAAGTACTTAAACAATTGCTGCATTCCACTGAGGGGTTTTTGCCTTTTTCTCTGGTTAATCATCACACTAAAGATGGGGAAATTTACACAATAATGTTTTAAAATTTCAATAAAACTTCAGCTAATTAGATGAGGTCAGGAACCTTGTACAAATCTTTCTATTTCTTTATTCACTTAATAATAAATAAGAACTAGGTTTAATATATAAGGACACATATTGAAGAATAAGGTTAAGTGCCAGAAATTACTATGTCTAAACAAGTCTAAGCTAATGGTGAGTTTAAAAACTCTAGGTAGTTAGACGAGATAAGAGAAAATTCTGAATATTTCTGGAATCTCGAATATAACTCACTTTACTATAGAATTATAGAACTTTACAATGAACAAACCCTACCACAAATTATGAAGATCATCATTATTGCTATGGTTTAAAACTACTTTGATTCAAAGGTAAACATGTTTTATTGAAGCTGACCTAAAATAATTTTGTAAAGATATTTTATTTTACCAAATACATGTAATAACAGTTTTTACAAGTTTTCAAAAGTTATGTAATCCAAATTATCTCCCTTCTCCTCTTCCCTCCATTTTCTTGGAGATGGTAAGGAATTTGATCTGGTTATATATATATATATATATATATTATCATGCAAAAATTATTTTCATATTGTACACTTTTATAGAGAATACTCATATAAAACCTAAACCTCAAAATAAAAACTTCAAAAAACAGAGTGAAAAGTAGTGTGCTTTGATCTGCATTCCATCTCCATTAGTTCTTTCTCTGGATATGGTGAGCATTCTTTGTCATCAATCCTTTAGAATTGTCCTGAATCACCATATTGCTGAGAGGAGCTGTCTTTTACAGTTGATTTTTCAACAATATTGCTGCTACTATATACAATATTCTCCTGGTTCTGCTAATTTCACTCTGCATCAGTTCCTGTAGGTCTTTCCAAAATCATCCTTTTCATTTCATTTTCATTGATAGAACAATAGTATCCCTTCACATTCCACAATTTGAACAACATTCCTAATTGATGGACATCCCCTTAAATTCCAATTTTTTATCACTACAAAAAGGCATCCTTTAAATATTTTTGTACAAGAAAGTCCTTTCCTCATTTTAAAAAATATTTTTTCAACCCAGAACTAGTAATGGTATTACTGGATCAAAGGGTATGTACTGCTTTATATTCCTTTGGGCATAGTTTCAAATTGCCCTCCATAATGGTTGAATCAGCACACAACTCCACAAAAAATGCATTAGTGTCCCAATTTTGCACATCTTCTCCAACATTTATCACTTTCCTTAACTGTCATATTGGCCAATCTGATATGTGTGAGGTAGTACCTCAGAGCTGCTTTAATATGGATTTCTCTATTCAATAATTATTTAGAAATTTTTTTCAGGTGATTATTGATATTTTTTATTTCTTCATCTTAAAATTGTTTGTTCATATCCTTTGACAATTTGTCAATTGTGGAATGGCTTCTGTACTTATAAATTTGACTTAGTTCTCTACATATTTAAAAAATGAGATTTCTCTTTATCAGAGAAATTTGTTATAAAATTTCCCCCCAATTTGTTGTTTCGCTTCTAATCTTGATTATATTGTTTTTGTTTGTACAAAATCTTTTTAATTTAACATGGTTGAAATTATTCATTTCAGATCTTACAATGTTTTCTATCTTTCGTTTGGTCATTAATTCTTCCATTCTTCAGAGATACCCTTTTTGTCTAAATCAAATATCCATTTAAACCTTATCTTTGTATAGGGTGTGAGATAGTGATTTATACCTAGTTTTTACCATACTGTTTTACAGCTTTCCCAGCAATTTTTTCAAATAGTTAGTTCTTATCACCCAAACTGATATGTTTGGATTTATAAATCACTAGATGTGCTAAATTTGACCTAAAATGATTTTAAACAGGTTCAATTTTATATGATATCATTTACGATTGATATCCTTGATTTCACTGTTTTATGTAAAGATGGTAATCAAGAGAATGTGTCTAAAGTTTACTGACTATGTCATATATTTTCAAGAATTGCTTACTCATTATGTTCTCTGCAGAAATGTAAACCTCAGTGATCATCGCCAAACTGAAGGGTTTTTTATTTTTAAGACTGAACTTTGAGCTATTTTCTTTTCAAGAGTAGACAATGTCTGTACTGTATAAGATGGGCAGTTGTGGGGAAGTACTGAACTCTTTTACCTCAAATTGTGATCATTCTTTCTACAGAATTTTCATCTTGACACAGTGTCTCTCATTAATTTTTCCCCTTTGCAAACTGAAATTCCACCCAGATATGGCACTTGTCTTCTTGGTATGAGAAGTCCCTTATGCCTGAAATATATGCCTTACAATACTTTGTTTAAAATTTTGTTCTCCATTAATGTCCTCACTTTTCCACATCCCTTGTTCCTGACTGCCCTCAGAAAAAAGTGATGACTCTCTTATCAAATTTTCCTAGAATATTTTGTATCTCCTTTTGCTCTTACCAAATTTTGCCTTGGTATTATACCTATTTGTTGTATGCTATACATTGCACCATTACGCACCATTATGAATTTTTAAATTACTTCAGGACAAAGGTACCATATTTTGCTTTTTTCTCTTAATAAAAATTGAATTTGTTGACACTCTTTTCTTTTATCATCAATTATATTTCTCCTCCCCTGTTATAGATATCTATCTTTTATAATGATACATTTTTTAAAGAGGGGGAAAATGGGAAAGCACATGTTTATACAAAAAATATTTATAGCTGCTCTTTTTTTGTGGTGGCAAAGAATTGAAAAGTAAAGGGATGCCCCTCAATTGGGAAATGGCTGAACAAATTTCAGTATATGATAGTGATGAAATACTACTGTGATATAATGTCCTATGATGAACAGGATGATTTCAAAAAGAACTGGAAAGACCTATCTGAATTGATGCAGAGTGAAATAAGCAGGACCAGGGAACATTATACATAGTGTAAAAATGGAGATTTGAACCCCGGACTTCAATCCCCAGAAGTCCTTGCTCTAGTTCCCAAGATGCCCTCTAATCTCACTGAGATCCCCACCTGGGCAAGAACAAAATTTCTATTTAAACTGGCTATAAAGCCTACTGAAGTCTTTCTCTTTTCCTGCTTCAGCTTCAAGCACACGGATCTCTCAAGATGTAGTGTAAGTGAAATTGAATGGGCCTTTCAGCCCTCCTAGGCACATGCTTTCTTATGTTGTATTTTCTTTATTTCTTAATCTTTAATAAACCTCATAAAAAATATAATACTTTTAGCAGAGAAACTAATTTTAACTGTTACAGTTTTGGTGACCACTAGATTAGATAAGAACTCAAATTTTTTAGCCTAGATAATAGTTTTTAAGCCACATTTCTCCGGCAAAGTTTTTTACCCTTGCAAAGCTGTTGCTGATTCAGCTCATTCCAGCCATTAGATAGCTCACCTGGTCCTAGCCCTGCCTGCCCATCCCGGCTGCTGCCTGCCTACTTCTGTGCTCCATTTTCACCTGGTGCCTGCTCTCCCACCCGCCAGCTCAGCTGCCTACCTGTTTCTGCGCCCCAGCAATCTCCCAGCTCATGGCTCCGAGTCCTGGCCCACCTGCCTGCTGCCTGCAATCCAGACCCAGATCAACCACCGGCCCCAGAAAACTCTAGCCTTGGAGCAGACTGCTCATCACCCCAGGTTGCTGATAACAGACCCAATTTCTTCAGGATCAAAAACCAGCTGGAAAAAATGGGGGTGTTCTTTCTTTAGTGTCCACGTGGCAGGGGGCAGGGGACAGGGGACCACAGTGGGAGAGAAAGAGAAGGAAGAGACTTTTCCAAACAGGAACTTACAAGCATGGGGTATTTAAAAGGATATCTTCTGACTGCATTGACAATTTCATTTATTTCACCTGCGTGCCAGGGGAAAAATTCAGCTCCCTGATACTCTTTAGCCAAATTTGAGATTCCTCACTATGGGGAAGCATCTCAGTGGCTTTGTGAATTGAGAGCCAGTCCTAGAGATGGGAAGTCCTTGGTTAAAATCTGGTCTCAGACACTTGGCGGTGTTGTCCTAGACAGGTCATTTAACCCCCATTGCCTACCAATTACCAGTCTTTTGCCTTCTGACAATAGGCATCTAAATGAAGAAAAACCCAAGGAAATTTAAAGAGACTGGAGGTTATATTTTAAGGCCTTTCAGACTCCATGTTTTATAAAAATCTCTGTATTCTATTGCATTTTGCTGATTGTTTTGTTTAATGTTTAACTTTGTGATTTTAAGTTCATATAGTACTGCATTTAATACTATTCTGTTACACTGGATCATTTTAATGTACTAGGTTTTAACTACTGTTATATTCTGTTGCTTTTCCCCTATAACTATACTGAACAAACATTATTGAGTAAGCCCACATAAAAAACAGCTTTTCTATTTTTGACTTTGTAAATTATCTTAACAATCTCTGGTCATTTTGCCTACCCCTACCACGAGGTAAGGCCCGTTCTAGTAGCTAAAGTGAAATACAATTATAACCCCCAACCTCCCACATTTATAAAGATGTGAATGGAAGTTGGCAGTTAATCCCAGGGCATGTTGCCTCCAAAAAAGGAGCACTTCTCATTTATAACTCTTCAGCTTACTTTACTTCCCCCAGAATGATATCTAGAATTCTTGATGAGGATCAAAACCCAAAATAAGTTTTACTTTGTTTAAAAATATGTTTACCAATGTTGAAAGATTTGCTACATTTGTAACAATTGTGACAAATATTCATCAGTTCATAGGCTTTTAAAAATGCCATACAGCAACGTATGTGAGAAATGATAGTGTGTTTATTTGTTATTGCAACTAACTGGGCTATTGAGAATTTTGGGAATATTGATAACTACATATTTATACTACTGTTCAATTCATTTGCTTGTACTCACAGTGGGTCATGGCCAGATATGAAGAGGAAATGGATCTCATTTTTGGTGAGAAAGCCCTATATTTCTATATTTTGACTGAGTGTCAATGATTATAAGCTACATTTTTGAATTTTTAAAACTCTTTTATTATTTTTTCCTCCATGTGCCATTTATTCTCTCCTTTTTATATTTGAAGCACGTCACCAGAATTAAGATATTCTTTAACTTTTTTGATTTAGCAGTAATATAAGTTTAAAATACATTTGCTAATGCATGTCCCAAAAGCTTGAGACTATAAACATGATGCCACTAATTGTTTAAAAAAATTATGGGACTTTGCTTAATGATTCTGTCTGATTCCAGGACAAGATATACAAAAGCAACATTACACAGGGCCAAAGATAAACCAATCCAGGATGGATTGATGTACTTCCAAGCCAATACAAAGGACCTGAACCTAGTGTGAAGACTCAAGGTTCTGACGTTTGACATATATTAAGTCATAGGCCTTCCTTGTATCTAGACTTTCTCTGAAAATACTTACAGATGAGAATATCCAAACTTGGCTCCCACTTGGCTTCTATAATCTAGTCCCTTTTCTGTCTTTCATAGTGTGGCAAACATTCTGTAGTCCTGGCTACTGATTGGGTAAATGCATCATTGCTTAGATCATTTTAATTGAGCCCTGATTCAAAGGACCTGTTATAGATTTACTTTTCCTTTACTTGGAATTTTTACACATAAGACTTTGATAATCTATATTTTCATCCAGAAATTATCTTTTTTATTTGGATTTTTCTGATGTTTTTTTTAAATTCTCTTGCAAATTGATTCATATACCTCATAACTCAGCCATGTATCCCTAAGTGATCCTATGTTTTTCAATCTTCATGGGGAAATATAAAAATAATATTATTTTAAATTGCAATGTTTAAATTCCTTTTAAAAAGAATTTTAGGCTAAGAAAGATGCTACCACTCCAAATCCAGAAACTGAATTCTTTGGAGAAGACACCATGAAGAAGCCTCCAGACCACAAGCTGCACAAGAAGATCAAGAGTGAACTTTGGGTGTGGTTTATTGAACATTTATTTGTATCTATACTTTCTGCCAAAAGGGACTGCCCCCTAACTGACTTTTGTCAATGCGTCTAGCAATTATTGGTTTTGTTCTTTTTTCTTCTCCTCAAATTATTGTAAAGTTGATTATGTTTTCATGATCCTTTGGGGGGAAATTTTTTCCCAAACGATAAAATGGAGTTTGTAAAAATGGAGATTTGAACCCCGGACTTCAATCCCCAGAAGTCCTTGCTCTAGTACCCAAGATGCCCTCTAATCTCACTGAGATCCCCACCTGGGAGAGATCAAAATTTCTATTTAAACTGGCTGTAAAGCCTACTGAAGTCTCTCTCTTCCTGCTTCTGCTTCCAAGCACACAGGTCTCTCAAGATGTAGTGTAAGTGAAATTGAATGCGCCTTTCAGCCTTCCTAGGCAAGTGCTTTCTAATTTTGTATTTTCTTTATTTCTTCATCTTTAATAAACCTCATAAAAATATAATACTTTTAACAGAGGAACTAATTTTAACTGTTACAATAGTAATTGAAATATTGTCAGACAATCAAATATGATACTTTGCTGCTACTAACAGCAAGACCCAGGACAATTCTGAGTGACTTTTGAAAAAGTATGCAATCTGCATCTAGAGTAAGAACTGTTGGAAAAGAAATGAAGATGAAAACTTGTGATTATCACTTGTGTATTTGGGCATATGATTTGGGGTTTTGGTTTTGTAATATTATCCTTTTACAACAATGAATAATATAGAAATATGTTTTGAGCGATAATACATGTATAAGACAGTGGAATTGTTTGTCAGCTCCAAAAGAGGGGAGGGAAGGAGGAAAGGAGACAGCATAAATCATATAATTGTGGAAAACTTATGTGTAAATTTGTTACTGAAGTACAATAAAGAAAAAAAAATACCAAAAAAATAAAGAGGGAAAAAAGTTTCGCAAAAATAGCCAATATATAAAAATGTCTTGTATTACACACAGTTCCCAATTCTGATATACTTCTATCCTTGCCAAGAAAAGTGAGGAGGGGTGTCTTCTCATATATCAACTTCAGGAGATAATCTTCCACATAAAAGTTCTGGTCAGTGAGGTAGGAGCAGGGCCTTAGGCGCCATTTTTATCATTCAGTTACCAGAGTCTGGGAGAAAATTTCAGTCCAAAATGTTAATAAAGGCCTATACTTGTTTGAGGGGAGGAAAAGAATGCTTTTTTTTTTTTTTTTGCAGTGTAGCCAAAAGAATAGCCTGAAGGAAGCTGCTAAGAGCTAACTTCCATTGTCTAGATTTAAGTTAATAAAATTGCAGCCTAATGGAATTTCCTCTAAGAAATCTCCAGAGTCTTTATTGCTCCAGGGTCTCAGTATCAGAAATATGAACAGGCTTTTATCCAGAATAAATCTGAGAGTATGGCAGAGTTTAGAAGGGAGGGTACTTTTACATACTGAGTGGCATTCCACTTGATTTTTCCTCATAATTGTGAATGACTAAGCATTTTAGGTAATTAAACCAAGGAGTGAAAATGTGGGTTTTATTTTTTGCCCTAATTTATAGGATATTATCACATTACTTACACAATTGGTAAGGGCTGAATTTTAAAAATTCCAATTCTATTTCCTTTAAATTGGATTGGAATTGAAAATAATACAATTAGTTGTATAATTATTTAAAGCTTGGAATGTTGACATTTCAATTTTCAACCATTATCTTCATTCTCATCATTAAATAACCATTCTGTGCCACTTGTGCTGGGTTCAAAGCATGGAGGAAATGCAAAAATATGTTTTAAGATATTGCTATTTTTGTCCAAGATCTAGAGACATTATTCTTTTTGTATTTTTTTAAAGTTTTATTGAAAAATTTTGTTTTTTATATTACTCATTTCCAGATTTTCTCAGCTTATTACCAAATAGATTCTTTCAACACAGATAAAATTGAGTGAAATTAAGATGTCTGAGAGTGTATATATAACATTCTACATGCTAGTCCCCCATTTCTCTAGAGAAGGAAAAAAAGGAGAGCATCATCTGTTTGAATGAACACTTCTATTCTAATTAGGAAAATAAGAAATACACATTAAAATGCAATAAAGGTTCAAAAAATATTTGACAAATATCCATGTGCAAGGCTATCCTAAGTCCTGTGGTTGTAAAGAATAAAAATGGCCCTTGTTATCAGGAAACTTGATTGTACTGATTAATAACAATGCAAGTTAAACATAGACTAAGTGGTAAACCAAGGAGTATAAGTAGAGGTCAGAGAATAATCAGAGGAATCCCAGGATCTAGGAGCACTATCTTGGCTTTCTTGTTGTAATGTAAATGCAAAAGTCCAAAGGGGAAAGGCTATATTTTCCCCAGTTCAGAGTTATTCTATTTTTTTGAGAAATAAATTCCTTAAAATTATTTCTGTATTATTGTCTTAAAATTACATGTTAGGTGGCATATGGATAGAGATCTATTGTAGTTAGGAAACCCTAGGTCCAAATATCAAACTATTTATTGATCTGATCATCACCCAAAGAGGTAAAATGAATAAAAATTACACTCACACATCCTATCATTCCCCCTTCACACTTATTTTCCCCTTTTTCAGTTAGAGGTACTCCAGGAGGTAAGATTTCTTTCTCTATCTGCTACCAGGGAAAATGAAAAAATTTTAGGGATACAAGATTCATTTCAATTGTGTTGATACAGAAAAGAGATAAAAATATTGTAACCTTCTCCTACAGAAAAACTAATTCGCAGTATTTCAGAATAACATTATATGCTTATTTTAAAAATATGTTATTTGATCAAGTTTGAATTTATTTCTATATTAGTAATATGAATAATATAATTTATAAAATAAATATAAAGAAACATACCTCATTTTTGCAAATGTAACTTAATTATTCACACTAATGGAGAATTTTATGCATGAATTATCTCAAATCATGGATAAAATATGTAAATTATGCATAAAATAAGAAAACTAGATGATTATCTTATGCTATAATTATTGAGTAGCAAGTACCATACTTTGAAAGAATATACTTCAACAGTTTTGAGTATTTTTACTTAAATACTGAAATTAGTATTGCTAAATCATTGATGTGAGGCAGTTAGGTATATATTTGGAGAGAAGAATTGGACCTGGAGTCAGGAAGATCTTGAATTCAAATTCACCCAAACCACTTAACTGTGTGACCCTTGGCAAGATATTTAATTTCTGTTTGCCTTAATCCACAGGAGAAGGAAATAGGAAATCATTCTAGTTTAACTCTAGACAAACTCAAAAAAGGAAGATGGGAAATGAGATTTATTCATATGTGTGTGTGTGTGTATACATATATATATATATATATATGTATATATATATATATATACATACATATACTCCTGATGTTAAGGAGCTTACATTCTTTCATGGTATGTGTAGAATACAATGTGTAAAATGGTAAAAAAGTAACAAAACAAAAAAAATTAATGATCAAAGAATATTCTGAGATCTTGTGGAACCAGGAATTCAAAGGAGTTGTAAATTCATCATTCTGAACATGGAAGTAGATTTTAAAGAGATAACCAGAAAGCCTTGAGACATTTTTGTATAAGAGGCTAGATTCTAAAGCTTGGTCCAGGTTTGTTTTTTTCTTTTATTCAAACATTTTTTGGGTATTAAAAATGACAGATTTCCACACTGGCAACAAGCTAAACTTTCATTTCTAGCACTCTTTTGTCTATTTTATGTGTGGTAGGTGTCACCAAGTAAAAGGTAAGCTTCCTGAAGGCAGGGATCCTGTCTAATAATTCTTTGGTATACAAGTACAGTATTTAATTGACCTTTCTGCACACAGTCAATATATTGTTGACAGAACAATAAGATGGTGATTCTCTTTGGCATTCAACAATGACTCACTATTTGCCATTAATGAGAGTGTGGAAAATAAAAAAAAAAGGCTTTCAGAAATTTCCTAGGAGGGGGGCAACTGGGTGGCTCAGTAGATTGGGAGCCAGGCCCAGGGATGGGAGGCTCTGTATTCAAATTGGGCTACAGATACTTCCCATCTGTGTGACCCAGGACAAGTCACTTGACCCCCATTGCCTAGTCCTTACCACTCTTCTGTCTTGGCACTAATATATAGTATCAATTCCAAGATGGAAGGTAATGGTTTTAATTTAGAAAGAAAGAAAGAAAGAAAGAAGAAAGAAAGAAAGAAAGAAAGAAAGAAAGAAAGAAAGAAAGAAAGAAAGAAAGAAAGAAAGAAAGAAAAAAGAAAGAAAGAAAGAAAGAAAGAAAGAAAGAAAGAAAGAAAGAAAGAAAGAAAGAAAGAAGAAGAAGGAAGGAAGGAAAGAAGGAAGGAAGGAAGGAAGGAAGGAAGGAAGGAAGGAAGGAAGGAAGGAAGGAAGGAAGGAAGGAAGGAAGGAAGGAAGAAGGAAGGAAGGAAGGAAGGAAGGAAGGAAGGAAGGAAGGAAGGAAGGAAGGAAGGAAGGAAGGAAGGAAGGAAGGAAGGAAGGAAGGAAGGAAGGAAGGAAGGAAGGAAGGAAGAAGGAAGGAAGGAAGAAGGAAGGAAGGAAGGAACGGAAGGAAGGAAGGAAGGAAGGAAGGAAGGAATGGAAGGAAGGAAGGAAGGAAGGAAGGAAGGAAGGAAGGAAGGAAGGAAGGAAGGAAGGAAGAGAAATTTCCTAGAAAAGCAGCATTGGTCATCCTTAATATAATGTAAATCACAACAGCAAAAAAATTAAAACAATCAAACAATATTTCATCAAATTAATTATTAAAAATAATAATTCCCAGAATCATAGAGTTTATGTAGATTTTTAAGTTTTCATGAGCAGTTTATAATTGTCATTTCATTTGATCTTCAAAATGATCATGTAAGATGGATTCTATTAGTATTCTCAATTTAAAAAAAAGAAAACAAAGAAGGAAGGGAAGAAGGAAGGTTGGTTTATATGGTTCTATTTTGTGCCAGTGCCTGTGAAGTACTATAGAAGTATGACCTCATTTCATCCTGGTAGTAAGTCTCACAAGTCACATTCAAACCAAGTTTTCCTGAATCTAGGATCAGTTCTTGAACCATTGTGTCATCGAACTGTAACTAATTAAAGGAAAATATTCTGGTGGCAAGAAGGCAGAGATGAATATGGAGAGACACAACATCATATCTACCCTTAACAATTAGAGACATTCCTCTTTGTATTACAGTTGTATCAAAAAATAGAACAAAATCACCATGACTTAAAATGGCAAGATAATCCAGGGGAAAGATAAGTAGGTCTGTAATCAGAGGATTGCCTTTCAGCCTCCAGCAGTTTTGCTGTGACTAATGGTATGACTCTAGAAAAGACACTTTCTTTCATAATTTTCTTACCTGTACAATAAAGAAGTTGGATTAGATAAACTATAAGATGTGTTATCCTGAAGTATTTTTAATAATGAATCACCATTTTTTTCTTTTCCTGGAATAGGAAAAAGATTACATACCTACTGTAACACATCTCTAACATTTTTTACCATGTAGTTGGTAGCACAATGAATAGAACACTGGGCCTAGAGTCAGGAAGATCTGAGTACAAATATGGCTTCAGACATTTCCAAACTGTGTTACCCTGGATAAGTAACTTAACCTGTTTTATTTAGCATTCTCATCTATAAAAATTGGGATAATAATAACACCTTACTCCCAGAGTTCTTGGGAGGATCAGATGTAAACCTCAAAATTCCTTAGACTTATAAATGTTGGAAATTTCACCATTGGGATATTTCATACTTGGAAAATTTCTTACTGATAGTCTATTGGAATGGGAACCCCATTGGCATGGGAGGTTCCTTCTCTTCCCTTCTTAAGATTACTTTAGGACAGAGACCCTTTGCTGAACAATGGAAAGGACTTTGACCTATGCTTAAGCATAGAACAGGAATTTCTTTGAGTCTTGATTGATTTTAGAATTGATACAATGGAGATACTTGGAATAAATCTCCACCCTATTCAGTCCTAATAGGATTGAGTAAGGGCTGCAGCCTAGATCAAAATTTAATCATTCCAATCTCTACCCTACTCAGGTTAACAGGATTTAGAAAGGGCTGTAGCAAAGGAGTAAAGATTTAATCATTTGAAAATATGACCTTCAACAGACATGTGCAAAAGCCAGAAACCTCTGGGCGGTCCTGGGTTAAGCTAGAGCCTCCATTGGCACAGGGAAATTGATGAACAGTGATTGGTAGATGGGAGAAAGGAGGGGAGGAACTTGGAGGTTTTCCTTAAAGATAGGGGGTCTGGAGACTCCAGAAGGAAGGAGGTTGTTGAGAGTTGGTCGGTGTGGCTCGTGGGGGCTCTGAGAAGGCTTGCTCTGAAGGAAGCTGAAGGTGGGGGCCTCTGAGACTGTTTCTCCATTTTGGACACGTGAGTAATAGGGACTGATCTCTTTTCTTTGCCCCAGCTATCTAAGGGCTTGGGCCTTTTGGCCCAGCCGAAACAGAAGGGGTATTTAAGCCCTATTCCCTTCTCTCCCGTTTTCTCTCTCTCTATCTCTAATTCCTTTCTTACTCCTATTGTAATTAAACTCCAAAAAAGGCTGACGGCTGACTTGAGTTTTTCATTTAGGAATTACATAGCTGATTCCTTGGCGACCTTAAATTAATATATATCAGTCTTTTAAAGTGATTCCCTTGTAACACAGATAAGATAATAATTGCAAAAATTTAGCACAATGCCTAGTGTATAGTATGTGCAATATGAAAGTCAGTTATAATTATTAATTTCTATTATTCACATAATACAATTATTCACATTCACATGAAGGTCCTTTCACAAATAAGATGTCTATTTAAAATCTAACTAATTGTTTATTAATGGTCTTCAGTGAATGGTAATACTTTTGTTATCTCACTGAGAAAAATGATTTTGACAATATCTTCAAATTGTTCATTTATCAGACAGAGTTTAAAATGTTGTTAATAAGCAATTAAAATATCTTTGGTATTCAGAAGCTGAATTCATTTGCTGGGGACACATCAGTCTTAATGTTAAGAGGCTGTATTATATCTACTTATATGTACTTCATTCTTATTCCAGGAACTATGCCAAAACTCTTCTTCAAAGTGGAAAAAAAAGTAGAGACCTAAATATTGTCTTGCAACATGATAGGATGAATGACATTTGCTGTGGCTCACAGGTGAGTTTAAAAAGAGTAATATAATTTTGAACTTATTGATTAAAGCTGAAATTCTTTAGTTAATTATTATGTATAATATATTAATGCTTTATTATATATGAATTTCATCTTATAACAGAGATAAATTATTTGGTCTAGAGTATGAAAGGAAAGGTTCTACATGTTCTCTCTTTCTTTCTCAAACACACACACACACACACACACAAATACACACACACAAATCTTGAAAAAGAGAGAAACTTGGGCTCTTGGTATATAGTTTTCTTCTCAATGCATTTTCCTTAAATCAATCCTCCAAAATTACTTTTATTAATATGATTAATCAATTTGGAAGTTTCATGTAGACTCTTCTTTTTCTCTTCTATTATGTATATGAAAATAATTTCTTTCCTGGGCATGTGTCAAGTTAAAAATAAAATAGTATATTATTCTTACAAGGAGAACTGTTTTCCAGCCTGACCACTGTCAGAAAAAATAAATTTGATATTTGAATAACTGAATATATTGCTAAATAGTCACTCATTTTAATTATAGAATGAAAAAAATTTTTAAAGGCCCACTGTAATGAACTACTATTATTTATTTATTTTTAATGTGATTTATTAAACATGCACTCTCTGCCCGAAAGCCTTTGAGAGCATATATAAAAATGAGGAAAAATACATGAATTAAATTAAATATACCAATAGCTAAACTCCTCATTAAAACGAACAGCAGGGCTCAGTCAATGCCACACCAAAAATGATAAATGTTGCACTGTCTATGTATAATTCAGTTGTGATGACTCACTCAGTACCTGACCTCCATTGAGAATGGCAGGATTATGAAATTAACATTTTTATACATGTATGATATTGTCTATTGTCTATACAGAACAAGGAGGCCACTGCCAGTTGAACAAAATGTTTTATACCAGTCAAATGATGAAACTCTAATGATCCAGGAAGGATTAATCTAGTGGTCAGATCACGCAACCGTTCCTTGGTTTATTTCTTCTTTTCTTCCTCCTTCCTCCAAACTGTTTCCCAAGCAAAATAATAATAATAATAGTAATAATAATAATAACTCCTTCCTGTTTCCTACAATTTATTTTTTCAAAATTCTTCAGTAGTTTTTTGAGTGAAAATTATTTTTAATATATGTAAATAAGGTCACTGTCATAAATAAATAGAAAGATTCTTACTTTTTTATTTAAATGGCTCCATGAGACCTGCCCTGCCCATGAAATACCAGTTCCAATCCTTTAAATATTCCTATCATCATAAGCACTTTTGTACTTTAAAATCATTGTTAAAATGAGCCCATTAGTTAATTGAAACAACTCTGAGGTTCACCTCATGCCCAGCAAATTTGTAAAGAAAGGGAAAAAAAGATGAGGAAGTTCTTTTGGGGAAGGGCATTGGGAAAGGAGGTATATGGAAATACTGTAGTTAAAGTTGCAAACTTCCAACTATTTTGGAAAGCAAATTGGAAACATATATCTTCCAAAGAATTTCCTAGAGTCATGTATAGCTATGCCTTTTGTCTCAGCATCACTGCCAAGGAAATATCCAAATAAGTCAAAGAAAAAAAGAATCTCATATAATAACACAGCATATAGAGAGAGCTTTAAGTTTTACAAATAGCTTTACAAATATTGTACCATTTTATCCTAACAACAATTCTGAAAAAAAGAAGTGCTATTATTATCAATATTTTACATGTGAATAGTGAGGCAAGAAGAAAAGTTGAAGCAGCTTGCTCAGGATTAAATAGCTAGCAACTGTTTGAGACTGAACTTGAACTCAGATCTTTATGACATGAAATCAAGCATTCTACCTCTGCATGGGCATTTTTCCAGTAAATCCAGGAACTATGACAACAAAACCAACTTTTAGTTTGACCTATAACAGTAACATCTTTTCCACATTTTTGTGTCCCACAAACCAAAACAATAGATCAAGGACTGATTTAGAGCACTTGGAAATTCCTGAGAAAATTCAAATATCTTAGGAGGTGACTGGAACTGGTTACAGCACTACCCTGGTTACATCAAAGAAAAGTCTAAAGATTGCTCCTGTCAACCTGAGTTCTAGAAACCACAAGTTTGTAGCAACTTGAAATCTAGAAACCCCAAGTTTGACCCTGTCACATGAGAGTTTCTCCCAAATCCCAGATACAGGAGATTCAGACTAACCAGGGACCTCAAAATACTTGGTGGTCCCAGCTAGGTGGGGCTAAGCAAGGACCTAATTGGATGTTAAGTACCCTTTTGCCCTGGTAGTTTCTCCCATTGATTCAAAGTCTTTTCCAAAATAAGTCCAGCCTTTGATTGAATCTCTCCCTTTTATATCAATTGTAAAGCATTAGCCTCTCCCTGATAATCCTGTCTTGTACTTCCCATTTCTTTGTAGCCATTGTAAAGCCAATCAACCACACACCCCCATCCCCAAACTGTATATAAGTGCCCAAATTCTATGGTACTTCAGAGTTATCTTCTCTTGTGGTGATTCCTCCCAGGGATGCTGTTGGCCAGAGTGCCAGAGCCTTCTGCACTGTGTGGTTTTGGGCCCTTGCCTCTGTGTGGAGACCTAAATATTGAATGCTCTCCCTCTCCTGATCAAAGACTTGGTTTTTCTGACTATTAAATAGTTCTGTGTTTTTTCTCAACTTAACATGACTAATTATATCCTTTTGGAATAGCAATGCCATTATATACTTTTTTTAATCCCATATCTTCTGTTTTAGAATTGATATTAAGTATTGATTACAAGGCAGAAGTGTGGCAAGTATAAGGCAATTGGAGTTAAGTGACTTTTCTAAGGTCACACAGCAAGGAAGTATCAGAATCCATATTTGAATCCAAGTTTTCCTAACTCCAGGCTAGTGCTCACTCTACTGAGTTACCTAACTGACCCTAAAACCAATATAAATACATTTTTCTCCCTTGTGGCAATCCTTAAAATGCTAGGAAAAAATCCCCTCTAATTTTTTGCATACTAAGTATGTCCATTTTCCACATTGACAGGCATAAAAACACTGATCCATGCAATGACCAATTACAGTTTCAGAGGAATGATTATATCTACCTCTTATCAGAAAGATGATGGACTCAAGATACAGAATAAACATGTTTTAGGATATGGTCACTTCTGGATGGTTTTATTGTCTTTGCAAATAGGTTGCAAGTTTCTCTGCATCACTCCTCATTGGAAGGTTGGTGTTGAGAGGAGAGAAAATAAATAAACATTAATTTAAAAAGAAAAAAAATGTCCCCTCAAGTTTCCTCAGTCAATATTCAACCTATAAGATTTTGAGAACTTTCATTGCCTTGACTGTTGGCAGGGAATTCTTTAGCTTATCAATTAAGTGTGGCATCCAGACTTAAAACATTAATTGTACATGTGAGGATAATACAAGCACCTAGTTATTTTAAGTTCAATACTGTAATATAGTAAAGCATGCATAATACACTGAACAACTAATAAAAGCATGTGGACTGTGCTAAGAGGTTTATGGGAGGGTGATATGATGGCAGTTAGCTTTTATAAATGGAGCCCTCCCCTCTATCTTCTCCTCCATATGGAAATGTCTCTAGTCAGTGTAGTGGGGTATGGTGCCTGGCTTTTAAAATTCACTGAGTTGGGAGGGCTCCAACCCCATGTAGAATGGACCTTTAATGCCCCACTGTAATCAGTGAGTCACCAGAGAGAGATCAGCATGAAGCTATGTAAAGGGATAGCTTGAGCCTTGACCCATTGATAACAAATAATTAAACTCTGCTCTTGTTGCCTTTTTTCTGATTCATGTGGGGAAAAGTTACAGGGAGCCACCTTGGTTGATATCAGTAATATTTCAATACTTTAGGTCTAAGATCCAAGCTATTCATGAAGGCATCTCAAATATATACTTGAAAGGCTGTTCTGGCATATTTTATCTTTCAGTTCTATTTAATAAATGGAACTATCAGCCATTTCTTTTGGCCTCCATGTGTTAGGGTAAAAAAATACTACTGGGACATTAAGAACACAATGACTGTAGAAAGTCTGGCATCTCCTGCTCTCTCTCACCATGGAAGAGAATCATTGGATTTGGCACTTTCCTACTAGTGCATTCTATGACATAATATTGTTTCCATGCCCCTTCAACTAGAAATCCTCCTTTCTCCAAGGATTAATAGAAAGTGTACCAAGGAATAAGCCTTTCTAATGATTATGGATTGCAGATTTTTAAGAAACCATTGAAACTTAATTTTTGGACATCATGAAATTTGACTTTGAATTTCCCAGATATCATATAATGCATACCCTGATGTATTTCATACTCAAAGGATATTTTAATAATTAAAATCCACTGTGGCTTGCTTTCATTTACAGTCAAAACAAATCTGGTTTTGTGCTAGGATGGTCCCCTTTCCCAGAGAACTACTAGGAAATTGGATAGAATTTAATACTTCATTTGATATAAAAACTGTTCAATCAAATTGAGGTTTCTAGAGCCTCTTCCAAGCTGTTAAATTTTCTGTAGTGATTTCAGAAATATTTTGGGGGGGAGGAAGAAAATGAAAATAAACAACCCAACATTTTGATCATGGGGACAATTGCACTGGTCCAGTCTCCAGGACAGAATTGCTTAATCATCTTTTGATATTCATGAGTGAGTTTCTTGCTCATTCTTCAGCATAGTCACAAGTTATAAGGTTGAGGCAGAAAGGCATATACCAAAAGTTTTGCTCTAAATTCATAAAGAACACAGATCTAGGGTTTCCTGCAGTCAATCAGTCTACCATATTTATAAGGATAAGGTAGATGATAAAAAGTTTGCAATTTCCCTTTTTTAACTTCTTTACACTGGCAAGGTATAATCTAACTAGCCCAAGGGAGAAAAAATGATGTATAACTGCATTCTGCTCAAAGAAACAAAAACAAAAACCCTCTCACCATTCAATGGTTCATCATAAAGAAAGGAAAGTGGTCATTGTTTCTAGAAAGAGGTTTCCTCTCTTTAGTAGCCCAGGAATGACTAATGACTTCCTTCCAAAGATCCTGCTTTTAAAAGAATGAAAGTCTCCAAGGCCTCTGAGAGATAAGTATTGCTTTACTCCTAGCTAACAGTTGAGAGAGGAAAAAAAAGTAACTAGACAATATTTCAAAGCCAACTCCTATAAATGTAAGAGTAGATATTGTCCATCTCTGCCCCTCAATCACCCAATACCTAAACCATTTTTATACCTTTCAATTTATTTTCTATATCATCTGCAAATTCTCATCATCTGAAGCCTGCTAGCCCAGGGGAAGCTCCTGGGTGTTTTCACATCAGCATAATTTCATATCCCACACTTCCCAGAGGTAAAATACCCCTATAGCAGTGCTCCACTCTAAAAGATCAATCTCATGTTTGGTGACACAATGAGGATTTTGCACACTGTCACATTATCCATTTGTATGTCTCTGGTTCTATTTTCTAGAATTGCCCAGACCTCACCAACATTTCTTTTCTAAACAAAATAATTACTTTCTTTTTGTTCCAGTCTCACACAGAATACTAATGTCAGATTCAATGAATTACTTTAGTTCTCTAATCCCTATTATGAAAAAATGTCATAGGTTAATATATTTATGCCCCACTGAGAATTAAAGGGGAAATAAAATACTTTGAGATTGTAATGAGGCCATGTATTAATGAAGGAAGGTCAAGAGATATCACTGACAGTAGATAAGGCAACATTATTTTCTATAGTAGCCAAAGCAGCCACAATTCAATGATGAGGAGTGCTTTTATTTTGGGATTTGAAAAGAAATAAACCAAATCTATCCCAATAGACGTAGACCATAAGTAAGATTCCCTACAGTAACTTAGAAGGCAAAAAAGATGGCACATAGCAGTACCACCTCCAAGTTCAAGGAACCAGTGAGCAGATAACAATCTCATGAGAAGAAGGTGGTATAAAATGATGCCCTGATTTCATGTTGACATGGGCGCTGTACCCCAGAAACCCAGGCGAACTATTGTCAAGGGAACTCCCTTGTTGATGTTTTTCTGACTCTGAGACTAAAAACACCCAATGACCCCACCTAGGGTCCTGAGATCACTATCTTCCTTTGGTCGTCCTCTAGATGGTCAGAAAGATGCACCTTCAGACCACACCTCAATCCTATCTGACATCTGTTTGTCCCCTAAAACTAAGGAATCTTTATGTCCCCAGGCAGACCCCAGTAAGGTCATCCCACCTCATGCCTGAGTGACTAACTGTTGTGAAGAATGTATAAAATCCCCAGAACTGATGTCATTGGGGGGAACAGCCTTTCCTTTCATGCTGTCCTCCCAGGGAACTGCTCCCCATCTTGCTGTTCTACTTTGCTATCCTCCTGGCCACTCTCAACATTACTTTCTAAATTAATAAATCTCTTTTGTTTTTAAGCTAAATTTTGGAGTCATCGCATGCTTGCAAAAGGCATCCTTCCCAAACCCAACAGGGTATCCTTCCATGCCCATAACAATATTACAGTGAGACCTTAACACTGCAGAAGTATACAGAAGACCGATCAAACATTCACAAGATAGATACTATAAATAAGGGAAGATTACAAAGAAACAGGAATTCAAAACAGCATAACTCCCCATTACTCTTTTTTTTTTAATTCATTAGCCAGAGAGGAAGGTGGAATAAGGGCAAAATATCCCAAGTCTCTGTAAACTTAGCATGCAGCCCTAAAATTAATCTTATTGATAGATTCACTTGTGACAGGCTCCAATTCTATTTTTAGGCATGAACAAGCAATTGAACCAAAACTCTTGGAATTTTAGAGGATGCAAGCTATAAAAAGACTTTTTGTGTTTTCAGGCTGAAAACAGGTGTTACTGTTGTTGAGGCTTGGTCAGATAATATTAAAATACACAAGAATGAATTTGTATTACAATATATACAATCTATTGAAGGACCAGCCCTGGAACCTATTTTCTCCCTTACCCCTTGCCCCTAGAGCCCCTGCAATCAAGTTAATGAAGAACCAGTTACCATACCCTGGAATGAGCTAGGAACTGAAAAGGACCCCAGCCCCAGGAGTTCCTGTTCACTCCCCCCACCCCAAGAATTCCTGTGCACTCCTCCTACCACTTAGTATAAAAAGTTGGCAAGCCCCAGAAACAGGGCTCGAGGCATCTTAGAGTTCCCAGCCCAAGCTGCAGTTTGTTTAATAAACTCCCTCCTGAGTGTTACATTGTTGGTCATTGTTTCACCCTTGGGATCAATTAACGGGACACTTCACTATGACAGATACAAAGCCTAATATCAGGCTAGCAAAGAAAGGCTGAATAGGAAACATGTATCTATAAAGTCCAAAAACTGGTTGCTATAGAATCATTGATTTAGAAATAGAAGAAATCTTAGAGGTTTTCAAATGTATCCCCCATTTGTATTTGTGAAAATGTTTGCTCATTGAGGTCAGATGGCTTATTTAATGTGACACAGGAATTTAAGTAACAAAACTGGGATAGGAATGTACATTCTCTGGCTCCAAATCCAGGGCTTTTCAATTGTTTAGTTGAATATGAATTATGTACAGTATATACAGAAGAATGTACAATATCTGATTCTAAAAGTGAAGTAACTTATATTCTTTATCTAACATACTCCTTTCCATCCACTGTGAAAATAAATATTGATCTCATTTGCTTTTCTCTTCTAGAAATGAGTAATTGTATGTGGCTGGGTTGGTAGGGAGCTATCTGGGAAAATTTGCAGTTTCTCACTTTGGTTATTATTATTGTTGAGGTGGTCGTTTTTTTAAAAAACAGAAGGCCAAGTTCTATCCTGTGATGGTATGCTGTAATCCATCTTTAAAGCTGGAAGATAAACTAGATGACCTCTAATCATCTCTAAGCCATTTCATATTACTAAAAACATCAATGTCATCTTTCATAAGCTACCTTGTCAACTCTCTTCTATATCTTAAAAACCTTTCTAAACCTTGACTCATGCATCCTCCCCTTGCTCCAGTATCGGATTAGATGGCCCATTGTTTGTTAACTCTATCCCTACTTCCAATTATTCTCTTAGATCTGTACTCTCATTCACAGTTAGACCTTTAGAGAGATGCTTCTACTTTGGTTACCTCCAATTCTTCAGTTCTCATTTACTCCTCAACTCTATAGTCTGAGTTTCAAAACTTTCAGGCAGCCCTCAGAGGAGACTAATAAATAAACAAACACTTACTAAGTACTTTGTGCCAAGCATTGTCTTATGCATGCAAATAAGATTCAAATAGAAAAGGGAGAAAACTTGAGTGTTACTTTAATTATCTGAAAATTCATAGGCTAAAATACTTGGCCCCTGTGAGGATTAGATTTGGCTCTCCCCTGATTGTAACAATGATGGTACTTAGATCTTCCTTGATTGTGAAGATTAAATTGCAATCCCTTGTCTATTTTTAGATTTTAATTCCCCAAAATGTAAGCACAGTACTTAAAGTTGAGTATGGAAATCTACCCATTTTGGATTTTAACCATAAAAAAGATATGAACATCCATTTCATACATTGAGTGGAAGGTCTGTGACCCACATGTGAAAGAGTGGGCAGTCCTGGAGAGGAGCATCGGCTGTGATTGATAGATGTAACAATTTAGGGGAAGTGATGCAAGAGAAAAGGGTCTTTAAAAGGGGAAACAGAGACACACACAGAGGGACTTGAAGTGAAGACTCACACTTGGAGTGGAGAGAAACACTTGGAGTGAAGATTCATACTTGGAGTGCAACATCCTGTAAAAAGCAGTTCTACTGGAGTTGAGGCTAATAAAGAATCTGCTGATTGAACTGATAAGTGGTGAGTGTAAAGGCTGACTTTAGCAATTCATTTTTGAGATTTAGTAATTAAATCCCCGGTGACCAATTAAACATATTCAGTCCAATCATAAATTTAACACCCCTTTTTACTGTGTCTTATATTCACATCTATAATATTATGATTCTTGGCTTAGCATTTAAGATTCCCTTCAAAATTTGGATCTAATTTGCTTTTATGAATTTATTCTACATTATTTTCCTTAACAAACATCACTTTCTAATCAACCTGGCCTGCTACCTGTCCTCTGTGCTTGGCATATAGTCACAGCAGCTTTCTTTCATATTTTGAAAGCACTTTCTTTATATTTTTTTCTCTTTAATTGCTCAACAAGTTTTTATTCAAACAGAGTGCACATCTCTGGAACACATGATCCAGATGACATTCTAGGTGTTAGCAACACAGAGAAAAAAACAATCCATGCCTTCAAGGAGATTGCACATAAGGGAGAGATACATGACAAAGATAAGGAGATACAAAACAAATGCAAAATTATGGGATTAAGGAGGAAGAGGAACAAGCTAATAGGAACATCAGGAAATTCATCTTGAGATGATGTTGGAGATGAACATAAATTGGAATTAGAGTTTCTATTGGGGATAGAGTAGGGGGGAAGGAATTCAAGGCATGCATGACAATTTTTACAAAAATAGTGGAAGAGAGAGAATATCAAATGTTAAATGGCATTTTTTCAATTTTTATTTTTATTCAAGGCTTAAATATTTCTTCTATGAAGCCTTTCCTGATTATACCCATAACTCCTCTATTCAAAAGCTTCTCTTGATCTTCAAGTTGTTCTAAGAGACTTTGCTAGAACTTTCTGTTGTTTCTATTATATTCTATGTGTAATTGTACTTAACTCTGTATATTGAAGTAGCCCAAAAAGGCTAAAGATGGAAAAATTAAAAGGAGATAAAGCAGATAGGCCCCTGTCAGCATTTTTAGGGAACAGACCTGGCTTCTCTCCCCTAAGAAGTCAAGCTATTAATGCAGATAACAAACTAGTCTCTACTCAGCTTGGGGGGGGGGGCATGAGACAAAGAGGAATTTCATGAATATCAAAGGGTCAGCGAAGTAACATTTGGCTGAGTGAAGATAAACACTCCTTGCATAACAGCACCCTCATAAATCTAAGGGTTGCCTCCTCATCTCAGACCCCACATTCTTGTATTAAGGTTTGTTTTATTGTCAGATAAGAACATGTAAAGTATATAAGCTATCCTGTAATGTCAGTCTGATGCAATTTTCTATTAGGGAATTCTGTCCCAGCTGGTAGATTCTTTATTTCTCTCTTTTATTAATAAATTATGGTTACAATAATTGAAATTGTAGGTGTTTGAACTCATTTGTGAAGTCTACTACTTCATATAAAAAATTTTTTATGTGATATATATGTCATAAATGGGAAAGCATGCAAAAAAATGTTTGCTGAATGGAACAGAATATGTTAAAATTCTATTTCCATTGTATTTCCCAAGTCACTTTCATTTAAATTTTTAGGGTCAGAAAATTCAAAACTTCTGATTATGTTTAACCACACAAATGCAATGATTATCTACTTACTCCTGTGAGATTAAATTGCTTTGCTATTAGCATGACCAAATAACTCAGCTTTGGCATACTTGTATATGTGGAGATTTGCTAGCATGCTTCTGATTAAGTGATGGCCTATATGCAAAGGGTAGAGGTTTCTCTCCCCATAGTCAGACTTCATAACTAAGTTGTTCTCACTTCCAACCTTCAGTTATTTTGTTGATATTATCCCTTGTTAGTTTTCTTAATAAAATTATACCAAACTGAAACCTGAAAATGCTGTCCTGATCCCTCTCAGAGACTTTCCACATCTAAAAGTAATTGACTTTGTCCCTCGAGTGATGATAATCAAAAATGCCACATATATAGTAAGCTTGTATGTGAATTTTAACTTCAATAAAATTTTGAGATTTACCTGATAGGACTAAATTATAAATAATTTATTAACAAGTAACTCACAAAATGTAAAATGGCCTTTAATTTTAGGCAGCATAATTGCCATTTTTAGTAAGATTGACATCTTACTAAAGTAATCTTACTAGTAAGATTAATTCCATCTAATTTTCCCAACTTAAAAAAAATCATTTTTGTAACTATGAACTTGTTGAACATCAACAAACATCAACATTATTTTCTTCAAAGAACAGAAAAAGACAAAGGTATCTCTGTAAATTTCTATTCCTCAGCTTGTTTTAGTGGCACAGTTGCTCCAACACCACTTTGCTTATTTCCATCAATTTCAGAACTTCCTTATTCTTTCATGTCCATTAAATGATTCATCAAAAAAATCTTTCCTTTTTCCTGTATATTAAGTACCACTATCTTCACACTCAAATCTGTAATGAACACCACCTCAAAAACATCTTTCCTTGTAACAAATATACTTATGCAAAACAAATCTATACATTAACCATTTCTTGAATTGTATGGCTTATCCTGCACTTCTAGTCAGTCATCTCTTGGCCAAAAAGTGGGACACATGCCTCATTATCATGTTTCTGAAGTTATGACTGATCATTGAGTTGGGAAACTTATTAAAACTGTCTCTAGTTGCTAATATATAGTTTTAGAGGGTACATTCATGATTTATTTTCTCTGATTTTCTGAATAATTTGAATTTGATGGCCATTTTGAAAATGTTTGCTTCTATTAAATTCATACCCAGAGTCATTAGAGTGTAAGGTTTCACAAGGACATCAGAAATGACATATGCATTTATATCTCTAGCATCAAAATATGATTAGGACTATTAGGACTAATCAACCTTCTTAGAACTATGTATGGGACAGGTATCATCTAATTTAACTGTACTTTTCACTTTTAATGGCATATAGTTCCTAGAGGAGACCTGATAAATTTCTGATATATTTCCTACATTCTACTGTCAATGAGAATATAATTCATTTTCCTTTTCATCAGAAGGAATACTACTATATTAAATTCATATTGAGATATGAATGATATAAGTGTATCATATAAAAGTTATAAATAATATAATTAATATAAATTCATAAACTTTATGGATAGGACAATAATATTTAAGTAGCAACATCATTGTGGTATTTTATAATATAACATCTAAGCCATTTTCTCAATTTTATCAAAATATTCTACAGCTCAGTTCATGATTTGGCCTATAGACAGCTTTAAACTGAGGAATCATAAGCTCATTAAATTAGAGCAGAAAGGGATCATAGACACCTTAGATCCCTTTTGGCAAAACTGTGGCATATGTGCCAGAGGAGGGTGCTCTTCACCCCCTCTCCACTGTATCGGTTGGACCTTTTTCATATCACTTGCCCTGTGCCTCGCAGCCAAAGAAGAGCACTTCCACCCTCATATGTCTGGGGTAAGGTACAGCTCCCATGCAGTGTAAGGATTGTGGTTTGGGCACTCAGTCCCTAAGAAGTTTGCCATCACTACCTTAGGTGGTATAACTCCATCATTGTGTGAGGAAATTTGCAAGAGAAGAATAGAGAAAAGAGTTTTGTCCATAGTCACACAAGTAACAGATTTGTTTTCCCCATTCTAAATCCAGGAATATTTCTACCATAACAGATTCTTCCTTTACCAATTTACTAATTTTTTTTCTAAAATAGTTCTTTATAAATAAATGATTCTCATCAGTGTGGTCGTTATATTCATGTTAGTTAGTGAGTTAGAGGAAGGGACAGAAATAGATAGGGAGAAAGGTAATAACAAGACATTTGGGATAGAAATCTTCAGTTTTACAGAATTCAGTCAAAGATAAAAAAGCCAGGTAACAATTATGATCTCAAACTGATTATAATGTCATTCTGTTTCACCATAATAAAGGATAAACAAGATGATCACAAAAAAACCCGGGAAAATATATGAAGTGATGCAAAGTGAAGTGAGCAGAACCAGGAAAACATTAACACAATCAAAGCAATAATAAAGTTCAACGGAAAGACTTGACTATTATCAGGAATGCAAGGATCCAGGACAATTTCAAGGGATCTGTGATGAAACAAAGCTATTGAAGAAAGTGATGAAGTTTGAATGCAGATTGAAGCATGCTATTCTTCATTTTATTTCCTCCATTAATTGTTCTCAAATATAAACAAAATGTCTTCCTTCACAACAGAAAGAACATGGAAATATATATTGTATACTAACACATGTACAACTTATATATACCTAGCACCTTGGAAAAGGGGAAATATGGGGGGGAGGGAGAGAATACGAATCACAAAGCATCAGAAAATGGTTACTGAAAATTGTATTGATATGTAATATGGAAAAAAAGCTTAAAATAATTTAGCAGAGTGTCACTTGGTTTTTGTGGTTTATGAAGACTCTAGCATGGCAAGGGAGCTGTGTCCTCTGTCTGGTCTGTTTTGATTAACCCTATCAGCCTAAATGAATTAATGGTTCCTTAAAAGAGGATTCCTTTCACCTTGATAGGATTGGGTCTATCTGTCTGAAATACATTTATAGACATTTCCTTAAGAGGGTTTGCCAAAACCCAGTTAAAAAGCAAAACATTAACAACACAAAAACTCATTTTGTGGTAAGTATTGCCCTGAACTTTCACATATGAGGTTAAAAGAATGATAAAAGCAAAGACCATCATTCATTTCTGTTGAAAACGAGGCTAATCACAGATCAATGTCTGGAAAATGAAAAAATGCTGCCTGATTAATTTCTACAGTAGCAGCATGTTGTAAAGGACATTAAACTCCCCAACTCTTCTGCAGTAGCCTCTTTTTATACCTAAATCCATTTAGGTAGATGATTCTTAGGGAAATCTGGTTAGCCAAGAAATGAATCTGGATTATATAATTCTCTATATCTGCACTTTCCCTCAGGTTGTTAATGACAAATACATTACAGTTATTTATTACAAATAGATTAGAGGTGTCAGTATAGTTCAATTGGTAGCAGGCTGATCCTTTAAAACTTATTAGGAATTGGGCTTCTTCCCAATGCTGACACTGCATGCTAGTGCATTACCAAGGGCTATATTTGTCAGAGAGACTTTTCTTTACGTTGATTACTTGGGAGGCAAAAAAAAAAATTCCATCTGCTTGTGCTTCAAAAATGTTCAAATTGTTTAGCATCTCCGGTCATAATGTGAAAATGCAGAAATAACGTTGGTGTTCTTACTAGCTATTTAATTTCAGCCCCTAAATTAGTAGCCACGTTGTATCTTCTTCCAGCTCTGTAAGGGGTAACAACGGGCATTCAAGGACCTACGAGTAGACACAATCCATGTATACTTGATTTTTCTGTTAACTGCCTTGAGCTAGAGAATGTAAAAGGCCTTAATACTTTAAATCCTCATGTAATAAAAATATAAACAGATGTGCCTTTATAGTGCAAAAATAAAAGTCTTGATGGTTCCCTTGTGCCAAGTGTACTCAGATCAATAATTCCCATTTATAGTCATTCGACACATTCATTTTAGTTATGAAATCATGAACCCAGTATAAAATAAAAAATAGAACAATGAAGACATGTTATAAAGCAAATATATGAGTAGGTGACTACAATCATGTTCTGTATCAGATAAAACTACTTAAATTGTAACTCCAGCACTTTTTAGCAAAGGTACTAGTTGTGACTCTTTTTTTTTATTCTTTTAAAGCCTTATTTTCCAACTGAGAATCAATACTGTGCATTGGTTCCAAGTCAGAAGAGTGGTAAGGGATAGGCAATGGGGGTTAAGTGACTTGCCCAGGGTCACACAGCAAGGAAGAATTATAACTCTGCATGTAAACAAAGGTGATATGAAAATTGTGTATTTTTAAACTATATGTCAACAAAGTAGATAAATATGGAAAACAGCAAATCAACTTCCAGGTTTTCAAGGGAAATTAAATTTATGCTTTCCTACCCATTATTAAAAGGCAAGTTAAAATGCCACTCTTCTCTGATTTCAAAACAAAAAACTTTACTTCCTTAATCCCACCATTTTCATTAGCTTTCTCTCATGCCTAGAATGCTTTCCTTTCTCTTCTCTTAACTCCAGGCTTCCCTGGCTTTATGCAAGTTCAAGCTAAAATGCTGTCTTTAACAAAGTTTTCTTGAGATGTCTTAACTCTTGTGAATTCTCCCTGTTGATTATTTCCTATTTATCTTGTAAAAATCTTGTTTGTGTACAGCTGTGTATATGTTCTTTGTGTGTAGCTTAACTTTGGCTCTCCCCCAGCACTTCAATCCAGTGCTCAATACCTAACAGCACTTAATAAACATTTGTTGAATTGAGTTCTGTTTAATTATTCAAATATTGTTGAGTTTGTTTAAAAAGTACTGTTTAAATAAACCAGGTAAAGGAAGAGAGACTCATAAAACATCTGTCCTTTTTAAAGAATAGTGAACTGCAGGGGGACGTTGGGAATTTAATAAAGGGATATTGTTATGAGTGTTCAAACTGTTAGAAAAATAGGCAAAATAAAATAAAAGCTGAACATTTGTTATGTGAATTCTTCACAGCAAGAAATCTGTATGAAGTTCATAACTATAGTACATTAGGGTTTGATTCATAAAAAAAAAGGGATGCATACAATTCTAGCATGTTGTTTTTTGAAATATTCCTGTGTATGAATTAGAAGGATAATTCTATTTGACACCATGGGAACACAAGCCAAGTGCCACATGAAGAAAGAGGGTAAAACAGGAATGGCCTGTTTGCTCTCATTTAGAACATTTATTTGCTTATGCATATGTTTTAATCCAACCATTTCAACAAGGCAGTTTTGTTGCTGTTGCTGTTTTTAATCTTATCACAGAGGAAGGATAATTTATTTCACTAAAGAGACTCCTATATAGCTTGGATCAAAATATGTTAATAAATTATCTATTTTTTAAATGTTAAGTTTCAATGGAAATAATTTTAGCCAGTGGCTTATACCCTCTGGACATTTGACAACATGTTTTCTTTTAACCCTTACTTTCCATCTGAGAATCAATACTGTGTATTGTTTCCAAGGCAGAAGATGGGTAAGGGTTAGGCAATGGGGGTGAAGTGACTCGCCCAGGGTCAAACCACTAAGAAGTATCTGAGCCCAGATTTGAACCCAAGACCCACCATCCCTGGGCCTGGCTCTCAATCCATTGAGCCACCAAGCTGCCCCATAATCCCCCCACGTGTTTTTAATGATATGTGTGTAACTGGTAAAAAAAATCTTCACTATTTTACAGTAAATCAGATACACTCAGTGTTAATAAAGAGGGCAATTTGAGAAGACATCCTTGGTTCATGTGCTTCTTTTCTATAGTTGCAATTTTTAGTGAAAAGGGGATTAGATTCACTCTTCCTGGTCCAAGGGAGGAACTAGAATAATTTAATAGAAATCACAGATTAGTAGTTTGGTTTTTGGCTTTCAAAACACTATTTTCTGTTTCCAGATGACTAATCTTAGTTTTTAAATTCTTTTCCTAATTGTCTTCATCCTCTCTTAATTGTGTTTTGAATTGCATTTTCAGTTCTTCCAAAGCCTGTATCTAATTCGCTGGGATTTCTCCTTTATTGCTTGTCTCCTCCTCTGTTCCATTTGCTCTTAGAATGTTGCCTGTACAGAAACTGTCTATTGTAATTTCTTTCTTCTTTTTCTGTTGTTTGCTAATGTTTACCCCTTCTTTGTTCCCCATATTTGTCTGTGCTCTTGCTCCTCTCATTTATTTTTTTGGTTTGGGGCTTTCTGTCAGTCTCCCCTCTTGGAGCTTTGTCAGGAGATCTCTCCGTACAGTCTGTGGGGAGTGGGTGTTGGAGTTTGAGCTTCCTTGTCCTCTGGAGGCTTTTGATTGGATTAAAGTCCAGCAGTCTGTGGAGGAGGGGTATTGGAGCTTTGGCTTCCCTGACCTCTGAAGACTTTTGATGGGATTAAGTTCAGCTGGGTTAGGCTGGGGGTGCTCTGAGGCCAAAACCTGCTGGAAGGCTGGAGCAATATGGAGGGTCTCCATACCTCTGACCAGGCTGTCTGCTCCATTCTCCCTCTCCAGCTCCTTCCCCGCCACCTGTGTTTGACACTCTGAGCCTGGCACAGCCCTGCCCTCAAGGTACACCCTCCAGAAGAGCACCTTTGCCCACCCAGAGATTCCAGCTGCCACTGGAGGCTTAGTGCTCTAGGTGGGGGGGGGGGAGGGGTCCTGGGAACTTCCTTCTGCCTTACACTTAAACTGTAGTGTTCTCATCTTCTGGCTTTTGGGGGGCATACCTTTTGGATTGAGTCCAGCAGGAGGATTCCTTTGCTCTATCCTATTGTTAGGTTTGATTTTCATTCCCCTAGGAGCATTCAGTTTGTGATCAGTGAGGAAGGGTATTCAGAGGTCTGAACTTCTGCTGCTTCTAGGCTACCATCTTGACTCCACCTCCCAGATTGGTAGTTTGGGGCCAATAGGGAAGAATAAAAGGCAGCTCAATGGTCAGTGAATAGATTATTGGGACTATAGTTAGGAAGACCTGATATGGAATCCAGTCTAATAAATTTTCTATTTGTGTAGGAAGTAGTGTGTAGTGAGGCCATGATTATGTCACTTAACTTTTGTTTGCCTCAGTTTCGTCATCAGTAAAATAGAGATAATAATAGCACCAACTACTTTGGATTGTTGTAAAGATCAAAAGAGAAAATATTTATAAAGCATATAGCCAGTGCTTGATGCATAGTAGATGGTTAATCTTTCATTCCTATGTTTTCCTTCCCTCCATCCTTTTTCCTTCCTCCTTTGCTTCCTTCCTTTTTCCTTGCTTCCTTCTTTCCTTCTTTCCTTCCCTCCTCCCCTTATTCCTCTCTCTCCCTCTTTCCTTCCTTCCTTCCATTCTTCCTTCCTTCCTTCAATCTATCTTCTGTTCCTTTCTCTAACTTTCTCTGAGTCTTTGATTCTGCCTTTGATTGTATCCCTATCTTCTCTCTTTTTCACTGTATATCTATCTTTCTCTGAACCTCTTTGACTATTGACTGATTTCCTTCTTCATCCCCTACCCATGCACAAATGATATAAGCCCTCATTATTAAAATGTATATAGTTAAAAGAAGCAAATGAGTAGAGTTATGTCTGGAAATGTATGACAACTAGAGTTCTTCTAGTGGGAGATCACATGACCCATGATGATTCCTTTCCTTCTGGGCCCAGCTTAAATGTCATCCCTTTCTTGCAGTCTTCTCTAATCACCTGTCAGAGTTAAACACTCCACTTTTTGAACAACCAAAACATCTGTCTTGGCAATCTAAGTATCCCAATCAATCAAAAAAACATTTCTTAAGTATTTATTAAGCATATAACAGCATGCTAAACATTGGATAAAGATAGGCAAAAATTCCCCTGCCTTCAAACAGCTTATATTACATATATGAGATATATGTATATATAAGATATATGTACATATATAATCTTTTAAACATTTATATATATTACATATATCTTAGACCCCTCCAATATAAGGTTATATACATATATAATCTTTTAAACATTTCTAGCAGATGATATGCTGGAAAGTTTCAGAGTGACACAAATATTTCGTTTTTCCATGTTATTTATTTTTAGGTTTTTTTCTAGATTACATGTTGATAATAATTTTTAATAATTGTTCACTGAGATTTTGCAATCCATGTTCTCTCCTTTCCTTGGATACTTCCCCCTCCCCAAGACAGAAAGTATTATTATTACAAATTATTATAATACAGTGTATTATTAAATATTATTTTTAAATAGGCAAAGCAGGATATTATTTAAAAATAATTTTTAAAAACTAATTAGACTGCTTACCTCTATTACATTTTTACAGTTATAGTAAAGCTATGATTCTAATAGTTACTTTAATGGTAGATCCAAATCTTCTGGGATTTTAAATTTAGGATGACATTTATAGACAACTTATGATATTGGAATATATGCTTAAGTGACAACTAAAAAAATAAATCAGTAAGAATAGCATCAAAGCAGATTAAACAACATCAACACAATTTTTTTTCTCCTATAGCTGAAACCATCTCTTTTCTGATTGCAGATGGATTTACTAAGGATAAAAGATCATATTTTGATTTCAGAAGCTTGGATTTGATATATGATGATAAGGTATACTGTATTCTATGACCTTGAAAGGATAAAGGAACTTCTTAATAAGGAGTAAAAGGTTGAAATTATAGTAATTGATCCAGAGAATGACTTCTAACCATGAACCTATTACACAAATGGTAATTAGAAGCAATGAATTAATTCAGCACATGACTGAAAAATTAGAGAACAAAGCTAACTCTAGAAACCTAAGGACTTTAGTTAACTACAGAGAGGAACAACTGTAATATTGCTTTGATTTTCATATCTTGATTTATATAACTGCAGAATCCTTATTTCTCTAGAGAATGTAATAGCTAAGTATAATGTTTGCCTGAAATATTCTGTGCCATTTGCCAGATCAAACTCATCAAGAATATTATCAGTGGCTAGAAGAAGTAATTTATTAATGATGCCAATTTGTTGGTAGAGTAAATAGTTATTTATCTGAGAATTGCTTTGGTTATTTATGTTAATTAGGTCATAATTTTAATAGAAAAGAAGCATTTATTAAATATCTAGTTACACATGCAATTAGAATAATTATATATAGAGAGAGTGAGTAAGAGAGAGAAAAAGAGAGAGAGAGAGAGAGAGAGAGAGAGAGAGAGAGAGAGAGAGAGAGAGAGAGAAAGAGAAAGAGAGAGAGAGAGAGAGATTGAAAGAGATTTGTGTGGTTTAGGTACCATAATCACTTTTATAACCCAGTAAAGCATAAACACTTAAGATTCAATTTTATATGATAATTATTTTAAAATATATTTTGATTTTTTTAAAAAATATTTCCCATTGTGGGTTAAAAATTAATAATTTTTAAAATTGAGTTCCAAATTCTCCCATTCTACCTGTCTGTCTTCCTTGAAAAAGCAAGCAATTTGAGAACAGTTATGCAAGCAATATCATGCAAAACATATTTCCATATTAGCTATTTTGCAAAAGAAAATTTTAAAAAGTGTGCTTTAATCTACACACAGAAGTTTTCATCTCTCTCTCACGGTGGATATCCTTTTTGATAATGGTCCTTTAAAACAGTCTTGGATCATTATTTTCATCAAAGTTGCTAAGTTTTTTTTTTGTTGTTGTTCAGTTCTTCAGTTGTGTGTCCATAGTTATCCATAGGGTTTTCTTCACAAGAATACTGTACGTTTGCCATTTCCTTCTCCAATAGGTCCAGTGGGTCTTTTTGTCATGTAGGGGTTAATTGAGTTGCTCAGGGTCACGCAGCTAGGTTGTGTCTCAGATAAAGCCAAAATTGAACTCAGGTCTTCCTGACTCCAGGCCCATCATTCTAACTAGTGAACCAGCTAATTGCCCTCTCTTGATCAAAGTAGCTAAAACTTTCACAGTTGTTCATCCTTAAAATATTTCTATTATTATGTACAGTATTCTTTTGATCCTGTTCATTTCGTTTGGTATAAGTTCATATAAGTCTATCCAGGTTTTTCCAAAATCCTTTTCATCATTTTTTATAGCACACACAATAATAAACTATATCCATCACAATCCTCTGCTACCTCTTGTTCAGTCATTCCCCAACTGATGGGCATTGTATTTATTTCTAATTCTTTGCCACTACAAAAAGACCTGCTGTCAATGTATTGATACATATGGTTCATTTTCCCTGGTTCTTTGATCTCTTAGGTATACATATCTAACAGTGGTATTGGTAAATTGGTTTGTACAGCTTTTTATATCTTTGAGCATAGTTCTAAAGTGTTCTGAAAGGTTATACAAGTTCATAGCTCCATCAGCAATGCATAAGTGTTCCAATTTTTCTATATCCTCTCCAGCATTCATATTTTTCCTTCTATTGTGTTAGAAATCTGATGTGTCAGGTAGCATCTCAAAGTTGGTTTAAAACATATTTTTCTATTCAATTGTGATACAGGGCATTTTTTCATAGGATTATTGATAACTTTGATTTCTTCTTCTGAAAACTGCTTGTTCACATCTTTTGATCATTTATCAACTGAGAAAGAGCTTTTATTTTTATAAATTTGAATACTTATCTATATATATCTGAGAAATTATGCCTTTATTAAATATTATTTATATGAAAATCCCTCTCCTTGTTCCTTCTAAGGTTCCTGCTTTCCTTCTAAGTTGTCCTGCATTAGTTTTGCTTCCACAAAAGCATTTTTTTAAATTTAATATAATCAAAATTATCTATTTTACTTTCTGTGATACTCTCTCTTCTTTGGATCTAAATCCTTGGCCTTATCCATTGACATGGCAAGGACATTTTCTAATAATCCCCTACTATACTTATGACATCATTTTTTCTTTCCATATAATTTATATATTTTGGAATGTTTATCAATTGGGAAATGTCTGAGCAAGTTGTGGCATATGATTGTAATGCACCATAAGAAATGACAAACAAAAAATCCACAAAGACTTATATGTGATATAGAGTGAAGTAGGCAGAACCAGGAAAGCACAGTACATAGTAATAGCAATACATTATAATGATCAACTATGAATGACTTAACTACTATCAGAAATCCTGAGGTTTATCAAACTTTAGATTACTATCTTCATTTATCATTGTGTACTGAATACCTTATTTACTGAATAGACAAACACTATTTCTTAAGTAAGAAGAGATTGTTTTGATGACTTTGATGACTTTGTAATATAGTTTGAATTAGTTTGTCTGAGATCATTTTTGCTACCCTTCCCTTTTTTACTTTGGTTTGAAGGATAATAGATTCTACCCCAACCCCTCATTTTAACTCTGTGTTCCTCATTTTTAAATTTGTTTTCTATAAAGACAATATTGTTGGATTCTGGTTTCTAATTTGTTGGGCTATCTATTTCCATTTTATGGGTGAAGTAATCCCATTCACATTCACAGATATAATTACTGTGTATGTCCCTCAATCCTATATCCTGTTTGTCCTTCCCTTTTTATATTGTCTCTTGTCTATTTTCTTTCTGATTATTGCTTTCTTTTATCCTCCTTTCCTTTTATCACCCCTGTTTCCCCAATACTATTAAGATAGATTTCTATTACCAATTGATAACACACACACACACACACAAACACATTGGTCTTCTCACGTGGAGGGAATTGCCACAGAATCATTTTTGTTAATTTTTGTTAATTTCACTAACAGGAAATCATAGATCTTTTGTTCATGTATTTACTGAGCACCTAGTATAATCAAGACATTCATAGTATTAAATGTTGGGGTATATAAAGGACTATCCCTATTCCACTCTCTCTGACTTAATCAGCTCCCACTGTTCTCTCACAATAACTCTGAAAACAATTCTTATATCTACACATCCCACTATAGGTTTTTTGCCCCATCTCTCTATCCCTTCAACACCCACAATCTATTTAACACTTCAATTTTATAGACATTATAGACTCAATAAGTCTATAACAATTGTGAATCTTAAAACTACTCAGACTCTACTTTAGAAGATTTGATTAAGCTATTCCCCATTTTTCACAATGAAGATACTTGATCAGGAATGTATTGAGAACTTTTAAAATTACTCCAAGGGGGCAGCTGGGTAGCTCAGTGTGTTGAGATCGAGGCCTAGAGATGGGAGGTCCTAGGTTCAAATCTGGCTTCACACACTTCCCAGTTGTGTGACCCTGGGCAAGTCACTTGACCCCCATTGCCTAGCCCTTACCACTCTTCTGCCTTGGAGCCAATACACAGTATTGACTAAGACTGAAGGTAAGGGTTTAAAAAAAATTACTCCACCCTTCTCAGACAGTACCTTAGGGGAAGATAAAGTTGCAAACTCCTGATAGAACAATGAAAAGTCCCTAACTCATACTTATAGTAAAGCTGGAACCTTAAACTAGGTCTATTTTTAGATCTAATACAAAAAGGTGCTAAGTACCTATAAAGGTTAAATTAATCAGTAAAAGGTCAAGCAACTTATAAAAGGCAAGCTTAACAAAAGAGGTGTGAAGTACTCAGAGGATTTAATCTAACTAGAGAAGGTGAGAACAAAAGAAGATGAGAATTAAGAATGGGCATTCCTTGAAAAAAATGTCTACTGTGATTGGTAGATGTGAAGATTTAGGGGAGGTGACATGAGAGAAAGTTTCTTTAAAAGGAAGGGGTAAAAGGTAATTGAGGAGTTGGAGTTCCTTGAAGTGAGGGACATTTTGAATTGAGTTCACAATTGAATTCAGTTTGAAGAGGATTTTAGTTCGGAGGGAAAGAGTTTGCTTGGAGACGATCTTGTGGTGAGTGATAAAGACTGACTCACTTTCCCTTAGGCTCAGGCCTAGGCCATTTTGGTCTAGGCCCTTTTCTACTGCTTGGCTATTCTCTCTCTCTCTCTCTCTCTCTCTCTCTCTCTCTCTCTCTCTCTCTCTCTCTCTCTCTCTCTCTCTCTCTCTCTCTCCTTCCCTTAATTCCTTCATTTATATTAATTAAAATCTCCATAAATCCCCAGTGGACTTAGGTATTTTTCACATTTGGGAAGTTCCCATGGTGACCATTTATTTTAGATTTTAAGTCAAAATTCTAAAAAATATCCTTTACAGTTTGGCATTTACAGTTTTTAACAATTACACAATTCCCCTCCACTTCTCTCCTCAAGTTCCCTACACATATAGATGCTACCAACATCCTTTTCGGCATCTGGGTTTAAATTTTTAGAGGCAACATTTACTAATTACTCTTTCTCACTCCTACTCACACATATCTAACCAGTTATCAAGTCTTATCAACTAAAGTTCTACATCTTTTGTCCATTTGCTCAATTTCTTTTACATAAACACTTATCTCTTGTTCCTAATACTGTAGTCATCTCCTGATTAATTCTCCCATATCCAAGCTGTCTGCTCTTCTCTCCATCCTCCAAATAGCTACCAAGTAGATATTCCCCAATCATAGACTTAATTATGTTATTCTCATAATGATAATAAGGTTTTTATGGCACTATGTGCTAAATGCTTTTCAACTATAATTTTAATTAATAATAACTGTACTAAAAAACATTTATGGCATTGTGCTAAGTGTTCTGCACATATTATTTCTTTTGATCATCAAATCACCCTGGGAGGTAGGTGCTAGTATAATCCCCATTTTACATATGAAAAAACTGAGGCAAAGGCAAAGTGACTTGCCCAGAGAGACATAGGTAGGAAATGTCTGAGACCATATTCCAATTCAAGTCATTCTAAGTTCAGGTCTAGTGATATGTCCACTATACCATCTAGAGAAATACCATCATATAGCTCTATATTATATCATATAGCCTTAGATAAAAATCCAGGAGTATATCTTCCAAAACCAATCAGGAAACTTTATGAATATGATTATCAAATACTTTTTCTAAAAATAAAGTTAGATTTCAATAATAGAACTATTCATTGCTAATGGTAGGGGGAGCTATTATAATTTAAATGACAATCACGCATAAAATAATCTCTTTTTTCCATGCCATCCCAAATGAATTCCCCCCAAAATTGTTATTGAACTACAAAAAAAAATAGCAAAATTCCTTTTAACAACAAAATGTCAAAAATATTAAAGGTAATATGGAAAAAATGTTAAGGAAGGAAGTCTAGCAGTACCAAATTTCAAACTATTTTATAAAGCAGTAATTATGAAAACTATTTAGTAATGAGTAAGAAATAGAAAAGTGGATCAGTGGAACAAAATAGACATACAATATTCATAAAACATTATAGTAACTTTGTTTTTGACAAGATTAAAGTTCCAAGTTTTTGGAATAAGAATCAAATATTTGTTAAAATTGTTAAGAAAACTGGAAATCAGTTTTGCAGAAATTAAATGTAGGCCAAGATCTTACACCATTTTTCAAGATAAGATAAAGATGAATACATAACCTAGGTATAAAGGGAGATATTATCAACATATTAGAAGAACAGAGAATATCTTATCTCTCAAACTTATGGTTAAGAGAAGAATTTTGTGAATAAACAAAATATAGAAAGAAGTAGGAAATGTTAAGTTAATAATTTTGAATACATTACATTGAAATTTAATTCAATCAAGATTTGAAGGAAAGCAATATTTGGGGGGAAATTATCTAAAGAGTTTCTGAGATAGAGGTTTCATCTGAATTATGTAGAGAATATTGCTCAATATATAAGAATACGAACCACTCCACAAATAATAAATCATCAAGATATGAATGGATAGTTTTTGGATGAAGAAATCAAAGCTATATCTAAGTATATATAAATGTTCTAATTCATTAATGATTAGAGAAATGCATATCAAAACTATTTTAAGATATCTCACACTTATCAGATTGGCTAAAATAAGAAAGGACAAAATGGCATATGTTGGAAGAGATATGGAAATACAGGAACACTAATACTTTTTTGCTGGATTTTATAACTGACCCAACCATTTTAGAGAACAATCTAGAATTGCATTCAATAAGTTATAAAACTGTGTATATCTTCTGACCCAGTAATACTACTATTATATTTATTTCCTAAGGTTATCAAGGAAAAAGGAAAAAAAATTAATGTTCTAAAATACTTATACCAGTTATAACTGGTAACTGGAAACTGAAGGGATGTCCTTCAACTGGAGAATGGCTGAACAAACTATGGCATATAATTAAAATGAAATATAATAAAAGTACCATAAAAATGACAAACAAGCTAATCACATACACACAGAGAAGGAAAAACAAAACTAAAAAGACATAGGAAATGAAGAAAAGTGAAGTGAGCAGAACTAAGAAAGTGTTCTACAGAGTAAAAAGAAAATATGATGATCAACTGTGAATAACTTAACTATTATCAACAAGGCAAAGATGTAGAACAACTCCAAGGGACTTAGTATGAAAAAGGATATCCATTGCCAAAGAGAGAACACAGGGAGATTGAATGGAGATTGAAATTTACTTCTCTTCACTTTATTTTCTTCATTAATTTTTCTTCAAGTATGAGTAATATGTCTTTTTTCACAACCTGTTGAACATGGAAATATATATATATATACACACAGAAAAGCTATGACTTACTACCTATCTTCTTTAGGAGGATGGAAAGATAATTGGAAACGGAAAAGCAGAATGAAAAAGATTTTTGGACATAGCCAATGTGAGAATTTGTTTCTCTTAGATAAAAATATATATTATAATTTATTAAATATTTTACAAATCATATGTATTATATTATCATGTTAGAAATTATACTGTCATATATAAAACAAATTAAAATAAATGTAACCCCACAAAATGATCTCATTTCCAGATTCTCTTGTACTATAAGATTAGGAAACTGAGGATGAGATTCTTAGATGGCTTTATCGTTATGAACTTAAATGAACTTGATCAAGTAAGTCAGTTGAATAAAAATCCAATGCTACTTTCATTGTGCTGTTTCATCTTTCATTGCACTTATCACATCATTCCCATTTATTAACTTTTGCATTAAAAAGGCTATGTGTTCACATAATAGGTATTTAGTAGGTGTAAAATGATAATTCATCTCATAATCATTTCATTAGTTGTCAAAATAATTCCTTTCATGATCATATTGGTTGTCTTTCTTCCCAATCTTTCCTTCCTCTAAATATGATACTCATTTATAATCATTCATGGAGGGAGCTAAGTAGCACAGTGAATAGAGTAATGGACTAGAGTAGTTATGGCAAACATTTTAGAAGGGTAGGTGGTGTGAGAAATGTCTTCAGGTGCCCTTGGAGGGGGGGGGAAGTAACTGGGCCCCAGATCCCTCTGGATTTCTTGTAATGGACTTTGGCAAATTCTGTGCTGGGGTGACTGTGTGTGTGTGTGTGTGTGTGTGTGTGTGCCCATAAGAGGGCTCTGAGTGCCCCCTCTGGCATATGTGCCATAGGTTTGCCTACATGGGGCTAGAGTGAAGAAGACTTGATCTCAGATCTGACCCTCAACCCCTTACTAGATTTGGGAGCCTAGATAAGTCACTCAACATCTCTGCCTTAAATTTCTCAACTGTATAATGGGAATAATCTCAGGCTTGTTGTGAGGATAAAGTGAGAAAATATGAATATAATACTTTTCAAAATTTAAAGTACTATATTAATGATAACTTATTATTTAAAAAATAAAAATGTTTTCATTTATTCCCGTTATAAAAATAATACCAAATAAAAATGTAGTACATCAAAGATTGGGTCACATAATGCTAATTATGGAACTATAACATTCTATAGAATTTTAATGTTGAATACTATCAGAAAGTTAATATTTTTAACCAATAAAGTTTTTTATTATTATTATGTATGAAGTACCATGTAAGATCATGGGGATATAAAGGTAAAATTCCAAACCCAAATGGTACCTGCCCTCTAAGAGATCACATTCTGCTTCAAGTCTATAAATGTTACTTTTGACTTCCAAAAACAAACTATACATTTTAAAAACTTTTTAAAAGCCAAGGTGCTGGATTATGATCTGTAGGAAAGATAGCATTTTGCATTAACTGGACCCTGATAGGATAATTTAGGAGAGACAGAATATAATAGAGCTCCTTAAAGTCTATTAATTTCAACTTGGGTGGAAGGGGGTGGCTGAGATCATAATATAACTGATATAGTACACAAATTAGCAGGTCCAAGACCTGGGGTCAGTAGGTGGGAATTTGGGAGTGTATTTCAGGGGGGAAGACATCTCTGAATGAGAAATAGTGTTCCAAGGTAAGGAGGCAAGAGAACATGTCCAGAAGAGACACTACGATTCATGGATTGGAGCAGGACACATAACAGAGAAATACTCATCAGAGGTAAATGGATCAGAAGGGGATGACATTATTAAGGAAGGAAGGCTTTTGATGGACTAATAGTATGACTCTTCTGGTCTTATCCACCTCCATTGAAATTTCATTGCTTGTGAAGATCTATAAACAAACTGTATTCACCCTTCTGTGTTTTTCAGTAAATGTTTTGAATATGTTAAATTAAGATACTTTGCAGGTGTGTTAATTATTTTTAAAACAAAATATTTCTTATAGGATTTGTGAACAACTTTTCTAATGTCTTGATGCTAATTTGGCTTGATTTAAAAACCATTTAAATATGTTTAGTATAATTTAAGCTTTTATCACAAGAACTGAACTATTTGCTTTTCCAAATATAAAGTATCAATGTAAGTAAATCTAGGGTTTTTTTTTTCCAGTGCCCAAAATCCAGTGCCCAAAAAAATGCCCAAATCATTTAACCCTTATGGATAAATAAAGATATGCTTGTAAACATTTTTACATGAATATTCAGCAACTAGTGAAACAGGTTTCTTTAATACAACACAGAAGATCCTAATCATCCATTTTAAGAAGAAAAAATATTTTATGCACCTGTGTGGGAGTTTGGAAGGTAGGCAAATGCATTTATATCTAGAATTTAAATCAGAACAGTACAATTAAAAAAAAAAAACTAATCACATGCTCATAGATAGAATTTATATGAATTTATGTTAATTTTTCTTGTTAAATACTATATTCTCAAGGCAATATTTTTGTAGCCTTTGAAAAAAATAGAATCTCTTTCCAAAAACAATTAAAGAATAAAAAAATATATGTTCACAATATGCCTGCCATGATAGGCATATTGAGCCTTGTTTTACTTTCTCAGTGGACAGTCTATTAAATTGCTTTTATTTTTCTCAGAGAGTTTGGTATATAGTGTTGGAGAAGAGTAGGTATGTAATAAATATTATTGAATTTAAATTGAATTGACATTTATTCAGATTCTGGCAATAATTCGATTTAAAAATTTGTGAATATCAGACAAATATTGAGTTGATGATTTTTCCCAAGTGTCTTACTTTGGCTATAGGAAAGGGATGACATCTAGGTTTCCCACTGCTTCTCCATTAGAGTTTTCTTATTGCTGTCATTTTTGGCTTCCACAGAACTCTGGCAGCAATGGGAGCAACATCTAATGGAGACTCAAACTTTGCTTCCAGCACTTGCCTAAATATAACAATGCCAAGGATTTCCAAGTCTCTAATGGCATGCTCACTAACTCCTCACTGAGGTTTGGGATGATGTTTTATCTAAAATCTCCCTAAGCTCCAGCATGATATACTGTATTTGTTGGATGTTTAAGATACATTTCTCATTTTGAATTGAATTGATTCATTCCTATAAAGAACAAAGTTTTATTTTTCATGGAATAAATAAAAATGGGCATCAAATTATATATTAATAATGTTAATTATAAATAGAATTCTTTTTTGTGGTCATGAACCACTTTGATGGTTGAAAAAATTTATGGACTTTTTAAAAAATATTTTAAATATATAAAATAAATTGAGTTCATAAAGAAATCAATTCCATTGAAATACTCCAGGATAATAATTTAAGATGCTGAAATTAAGAGCCCCTAATATAAACTACTAATATATGTTTGGAAGTGGTTTAATGAATATTTATCACAGAGGATGGCTACCAGGTGATGATGATGGTAATGATGATGAAGGATAATATTTTTGTCACTAGAAATTATGAAATAAATAGAATCATTACCATCTATATTAGTAAAAGTTATAGTCATATTGCTAAAATTACAGTTGCTTAATATATTAAAATGTTATTAAAACACATTTCTTATTTAAAATGATGCAAAGTGGAATAAGAAATACCAAGGATACAAATATACCTGATAACTAAAGAATGTTCAAAGGAAGGAGAAAGAAGTAGGAATGAAGGAAGGAAGACAGGAAAGAAGAATAGGAAATGGAATATAGGGAGTATAGAAATTTTGAAGGAAAGAAGCAATGATCACATAGTCTTCCTCTGATTTCAATTTTGGTTGTCTCATTTGTGAAATACACATTTTAAAAGATTAGATAACCTGTTTTTTTTAAGTTTCTAAAATAATTTTATGGGGTCTTATGCTGAGGATAACAATCAACAAACATTTGTGAAATTCCTATCATATGCCTGGTGCTGTCTTAGCTGATTGGTAAGAAATACTGAACCATCTCTAAGACTATCAGATAAAATAATGATTAGATCCATGATGCTTAATAGGCATTGCCATGCTGCTCCTAACCTTGAATTAAATCAGTCTGTCAGTCTGTCTGTCTGTCTGTCTGTCTGTCTATCTATCTATCTATCTATCTATCTATCTACCTACCTATCTAAACTACAAATATCAACAAAATATAAATTTACATATACTCAGAATAAAAAAATTGTAAGAACAAATATGAAATTGTATCTATTGTATACAGATTATTTTTAAAAGAAAAAAAAAAGACATTAATGTTAATATGGTACTTCCAACAATGCCCTGTATCCAAATTTGAACTTCTACCTGGTCTCTTGGGTAACACATAAAAACAAACAAAAGATCATTAAATCTTTTCCACTTAGAGAACACTTGAAACAGTATGTTCACTTCACAGAGGAATAGTCAGTCAAAAAAAAAAAAACAACTATTAAGTGCCTGGTGTGTGCCAGGTACTGTGCAAAAAGCTAAGACAATAAAGAAAGGTAAAAGGTAGCTCCAGGTTCTAAGTATTTCACACTCTAATGTTTGAGATATTATACAAACAAGTTATATGCACATATACAATTAAACTACATAGAGCATAAATTGGATAGAATCATCAGGAAGAAGAAACTAGATTTAATATAGGTGGTAAAGGGCTTTCTGTAGAGGATGATATTTTGGTCTACATTTGAAGAAGCCAGGGAAAGCAGGAGGTAGGAAAAGGAGGAAGGAAAACACTCAAAACATGAGGGAGAGTTAGTGATAATGCCTTTTGTTTGTAGATGGCTGTCCTTTTTAAGGAAAAGCAAGGAGGCCACTATTAATGAGCCTCAGAGAAAATTGTATAGATAAAATAGAATAAGATTGGAAAAGGTTGTGGTGGTAATGATGGTGGTTACAAGGGGCTTTAAACACTGAACAGTGGATTTTATATTTAATCCTTGGGATGATAGGGAGTCACAGAAACATACTGAACTGGACTAAGAGGGTCATTCATGCATTTCAGGAAGAACACTTTGCTGAGGGAGAAGAGACAAATGAGGAGAGATTTATAGCAGGTACTCAAGCAGCAGGTGATTGCAAGAGTCCAAGCATAAGGTGATAAGGGAACCCACTTGGGTGCTAGCAGTGTCAGCAGAAAATAGGGTGTGTATACAATCGATGCTGTAAAGATAAAATTGAGAGATCTTGGAAAGAGATTGAATGTAATATATCAGAAAGTGAAGACTGGGGATAACATCAAGAAAATGTGCCAACCTTGAAGACTGAGAGATGATGGTACCCTTGACAGTAATAAGAAAAAAATTTTTTTTAAATGGAGGCTATGGAGGGGGGAAATAAGGTAAGGCTGTCCAGAGGAGAATGACCAAAGGAACTGGAAATGATGCCTTTGAACTGTCTATGTTATTATTTCTGGAGTATTTTGCCTTCTTAATTGTGGAAATTCTTTGCTTTCTTTAAAAAAACTTAAATGCCATCATTTTTTTTGTCCAGGAGATTAATCCAAGTTTTAGCAGATTCCAGTACTTTCTCTTACAAGGTTACCTTTCAATTACTTAATTATGTACTTTGAATCTAATTATTTACATGTGGTTTCCACATTAACAATTAAGCTCCTAGGAAGTATTTATTATGTTCAGTCATTTCACTAGTCCATGGTACATAGTCAGTGCTTAATAAATGCTAATATCCTGCCCCTTCCCAATGCACCCAACTCAACTTACCCTTAAAATCTGGAAGGGATAGCATTTTAGTCATATTCCAGGGATCCCATCAATTTTGCAAGTAGGAGTTGGAATAGATATCTTGGAGCACATACTACATTTTCCCATTAAATTTATCAACCAAATTTTTCTGACACAATGGTTTGTATGATTACTATCTCAGTCACTGGGAAATATGTTTTAGATTATTTTTCCAAGAGTATGGGAAAGATTCAAGCCCATCTGTTTATACTTTTTGCTTCTGTCATCTCTATAACAAATGGTATGGCATGCTTTTCAAGAAATGAGGTGAAGCTTCTTGACAAATGTAGACTATATATATGACATTGGCATCATTAACACTATAGGGGAACCATGAAGCAAAATAGCCAACTAGATCCAAGACACTACAACCAATCAAGATCTGACCAGCTATGTAGCTAAAATGTTATTTTCTATCATAGTTCTTTTTCTATTGGCTTTGGGTATTTAAAAAGGTGAGCTTCCTCTGCCAATACATTTTTAATGAGAACAAATTGCAGAGCTCCAAAATGCAGTTCATGCTTGCTTTCTCATTTTTACACATATTGTATATTCAATTTTCTCCTCGTTTAAGTTTCCCTTTGTCAATTAAGGAATATTGACAGGTAAGTCTATTTACTGCAAATTCATTCTACAAATAGCAAAATTAAATTCCCTGGAGGCGACTTTGAGGAATAGGCTTGATTTGCCATATTTGGCATTAGCCAGCTTGAGCTTTAATGGTTTTTCAACCTTAATAACCATATACATTCTTAAGGATGACATGATATTACTGAACTACTTCCTCATAATATGGAATTAGTGGATTTATATCACCATGATTTAGAACATTTCCCCAGTCACATATGTTTAGAATCTGTCCTTTGGCTCTTCATTTCTGACTATCAGTTAAAGGATACTGCTTAGGGTAGCTTGCTTGAACAGGCCATTGTTAGAAAGTAGGGGGTAGTAGCAGTGAATTCCAGTTGTACACTGGTACTTAGTTGGGGTTTAGGATGTGGTCATGGGGAATACATTTCTAGCAGAGTAACAAATCATGATTTCCTTTTACATATCAATGGTATGGGCTTGTGATTTTACTAGTGCATGGAACTTCAGGTCCAGACATTCTCTATCAATTCAACTCTCTAACTGAATAGTCCATGAGAATTGCCTGGGTTACTGAGCAGTTAATTTACTAGTCCAGTGCCACACAGGCATTATTTATCAGAAATAAGGCTAGAATCCAAATATTCAGGACTCAGAACTTGAAAAGGTGTGGCATAGAAGAAAATTTGATTTGATTAAATTCTATTTTTAGATATGACACTGGCCTTCATACCAAACAGAAAGAATAGTCATTGTATGTATTTTTATTTGTATATCCTAAAGAATTATTTGTACCTGTATGATTTTATAAAAATCACTTAATATCTCTGGGTCTCAGTTTTCTCAATTGAAAAATATGTGATTTAGAATGGTGTCCCTTAATAACACTTCCATTTGCACATCTAAAATCCTCCAATTCTAAATATATTTCATAATTTTGGAAAATTCATATACTTTCTCTGATTATCTAAAATTTGAAACATTATAGAGTTCCCTACTTTTGGTATTTAAAAAATATATTTTTCTAATTAGTAGGATTTTATAACCATGACCAGCACTTTCCTTTAATTCAAGATGATAAAAAAATTGCGTATTTTAAAATAAATAGCTCCTCAGTGGGAGTCATTGAAGATTAAGCAAAATATCTTCCTTTTTAAGAAAAATTTTGTTATTGTAATTGTTATATTTTGTTGGCTTTTCCGGGGTGTATTTTGAGTTTTCACTTATACTCTGTTTTTAATCTAATTTTACTCCAGTCATTTTTATTAAGTTAACCTTTCTTTTTTGCACACATAAATGATTATATAAAATATTGTCAAACTACACTATTTCTTCAAAATCTATGTTACTATTCAGAAAGAAAAGGGTTTTTTTTGTCTTCAATAAAACAAACATTTTTCAAGAATGTACTATGTGTAAGGCATTATGCTTGATTTTGAGCACATAAAGATAAAAAGAGACAATTTCTGATTTCAAGGAAATTATAGTCTAGAGGTTTTCTGCCTGTGAGCACTTTATATTGATAAACAAAATGATTCTTAAAACTACTAAATGTATCTGGTAGAAGAACTTCTATGTTACCTTTTTCTCCTATACCAAAAAAAGGTAATGTTCCTCTTACCATCAAGACTATTTGAACTAACAGAGTCGGTGCTCTTCCAGTCTAGTCTTTCCTTTTGTTAATTTCTGTTACAATTAGTACAATATGACAATTCAATAATAATGCACTCTGACTATATACACTGGAATGACTAATGTGAATAATTTACACCTTTATTATTAAAGCCTTTTCTTTTCTTTTTTGGTTTTCAATTTACTTTATTTTTTAATGTTTTTAAATTTTATTTATTTTTAAGTATTTTTCCAAGGTTACTTGATTCATGTTGTTTTCCTCTCCTCTTCCCTACCCCCTCCCAGACCCAACAAACAATTCTATTGGGTTATACATGTCTTATTACTCAAAAACTATTTCCATATTATTCATTTCTATTAGAGTAATCTTTTAAAACCAAAACCTCCAGTGATAAACCCATATGGCCAAGTGATAAATCATATATTTTTCTTCTGCATTTCTACTCCCAAAGTCCTTTCTTTCAGTGTGAACAGTATTCTTTCTCATAAGTCCCTTGGGGTTGCCCTGGATCTTTACATTAACTTTATATGCTCCTGTTTATTTTAATGATTAAAATTTTAATAGATATTACCATCAGTTCTTCCTGCTCTAGAATTACATCATGCTATTTAGATCTCAATCTGAAGAAACAATTTACTTTCTATGATGAGGTAAAGATATTTTATCCATATAGGCAACATGATACACCAATAAATAGTTCTGAGTGTCTACTGCTTTTTCTCATATAGAGAGAATGATGGAAAACTCAGTAAACAGTCACCATTTTGCCCATTCTTATGACTCCTTCAAAATATGTACTCATATTTCTTATCAATGGTGTATAACTATTTGAAATAAAACGTTAGTAGATAACTTCAAAAGGATTTCTCCTCCTTAATATTTAAAAAAGTAATAACCAATGCCCCAAAACAGAGTTTCACTACTATTGGTTACCAAAGTGAGTTTTCAATAACAAAGAACTGCTCATGTTGGTCTTCAAAAATCATCATCACCTTCCCACAGTTTCAAGGATAAAATACAACCTCATTCACCTGGAATATGAAACTCTCCAGAATCTGGCTCAGACTTTATATCATATTCTTCCTTTTCAAGGTATTCTTCCATCCAGTCAAGCTGGCTCTGTTGTCTACCCTCTAACATGACTTTTTATTACCTTCCCCTATTCTTTTGTATGTATTTGCTCCCTAGTGTTTGGAATACATTTCTTCCTCAGTTTTCACTTGGTAGAATTCCTAGTTTCTTTCAAAGAATAGCTCAGGTGATTGTCTTCTACCCTGACTACCTATTCCCATACTTATTTGAGCACCCTCCCCAACATAATATTGAAGTATTGACAATTTAAGACAGAGAAACTTTAGATGTCCTCTAGTCCAAACCTTCCCTGTTTAAGAAAAGGAATCTGAAACCCAAAGACGGTAGGGTATTTTTTTCAGATTATGATTTAGTAGCACTGCAATTCCCACTCAAATTCTTTACATTTAAATCCAAAACCTTTCCACTAACACATGTTTCTTCCCTTTTCAAATACTGTATATTACATCCTTGCATATATATTGTATTCTTTCCGTAGACCATAAGAGGCTATTATACAAATTCTTAGCACCCAGTACAATGTCTGGCACATAGTAGGGACATAATGAATAAGTTCATAGAATTTAGCTGCATCAGAGGGACTGTCTATCCGTAATCAAAACTGAGTCTTCACCCAGCTCACATTTGCTGAGGATTCCATAGATTGAGTGCTATTCCTAATATCTGAAGAAATGCAATTTTTGTCCCTGGCTCAAAGGTGTTGTAAGTGAATGCCCTAATCTCAGTAATGGATATCTGCGAATTTCTGACCCTAAGCACTCTTCAGAGTGGTTTGTAGTATTGTTATACCAGCACAAGGTAATTGGATTTGATGTAGCCACTTAAATAATTTTACAACTGACACTTCCATCAAGGTTACCTCATTGTATCTTGACAGTTAGTTCTCAAGAGTCATCGCCCTTAAGAGAGAAAAGAGGATAACTCTCAATCAGCATGCATGGAACATATCTATCTGTCTTGTTTGGTTAAAATGTAGTCTTAGTGAACAAAGGGACATGGACTAGATGACCTCAAGGTCTCACTCACTTTATGATGAAAGGATTGTCAGAAATGTTTTTGTTAAAGTTGTATGACTTTGGGACAAGGTCTGTGAAGTTCACATTATGACTGCATAATGTCATAAACCTCAGTTTAAACCAAGAGAAGAATTCCTATTTCTAATGAGTGACAGCATGCCAGAGTGGAAAGAACATTGTCTCAAAGAGGCATCAGAGCTCACTAGGATTTTATTAAGTCATTGTTTCATCTTCCCCTGGTCATGTAACCTTGTCCAAGCTATTTGTCTACTCTGGTGATAATTCTCACATATTTTGTATGTAATAATTTCCTTACAACAACTCTGTGAGATAAAAATATATGAAATGCTTAATAGAGTGCCTGACACACAGTAGATGGTTAGTTCATCTACCATCCATCCAGATTTATATTTTATAGATCACAACACATAAAGTTGCTGATGGACTAGCTTGATGGGTCATTCTTGTGTGGCTTTATACAGGGACTGTCTTCTTTTTTCTATTTGTAATAGTAGTACTTTGCATATAGTAAGCACTTAATAGATGCTTTATTCATTCATGTGTAACCTAAAATATAATATTTGTGCACATATATGAAAGCTTTTTTAAAATTTGGTTAAATTTGAGTCCTGAAGGACATGCTCAAAATAGGAAAAGAAAGGGATATGGGATTTAATCCTCTTCTTGATGTAATGAAAAGAAAGTGGGATCTCTGATTTCTGGGTGGTAAGGAAGCCTCTTCACCAGTTCATATCAAATAATAAATCATGTAATCAACAAACATTTATTAAGCATGCACATTCTGTTCAAAAAATGCTACTAAGCCTAGCAATAAAAACAGTGAAGTGAGAGAAGTCCTTCTTTCAAGTACACACTTTCCAGTGGGACAGATACATGTTCCCAAATAAGTTTATAAAATATTTACCAAGTGAATACATAGTTATTATTTGTGTGGGGGGTACTAGCAACTGGGATAATCAGGGCAAGCTTCTTCAGGGTGGCCCATTCACTGAACCTTGAATAGAGGTAAAATCAATAAGATGCAAAGGTGAAGGAAATTATTCCTAGTATAGGAGAAAGCCTATGCAAAACTTAGGATAGAGAATTGGAATATCAATTCAAATGGCAAGTAAATCAGTTCCCTTAGTGTGCAGCTGCTCAAGTTTTATAGATTTATCTAAGGGCAATATAGTAACTTTCCCAGGATCAGACAACATGTGTCAGAGACCAGAGATATGAACAAAAGATTTTTTTCTCCTTCCCCAATAACACTTCTCCCACTCTCCTTCCTTCCTTCCTTCCTTCCTTCCTTCCTTCCTTCCTTCCTTCCTTCCTTTGTCCTTCCCTTCCTTTCTTCTTCAATCTTCTGTCTTAGTATCAATAGAAGACAGAAGAGTGACAAGGGCTAGGTAACTGGAGTTAAGTGACTTGAATAGGGTCACACAACTAGGAAGTGCCTGAAGCTATATTTGAATCCAGTTTTTCCTAACTTCAGGTCTGATTCTCTATCTATTGGAGTATGGCTGGGAAGGGGCCTATTTATTATTCCCTTCTGGTTGGACTTTGCCATGCTCTGACCTATTAATAAACATATACATTCGTTCTAGGATGTTCCCTGTGGATTGGAAATAGAACTTAAAAGTGACTAGGGAGGTTATTGTTGGCTATAAAAGAAGAGGACTAAATCCCATATCCCTTTCTTTTCCTATTTTGAGCATGTCCTTCAGGACTCAAACATACAACAGAAATGTATTTCTTTCCAACAGGGGCAGGGAAAGGACATCTCTCCTTTTTCCCTTTTCATTTACCAAGGGAGACACAACAAAGAGGCCAGAGCACCTGTGGCTCACCAGAAAGGGCCAACTTTTCATATACTCTATCATATGGCCTTCCTATCTACACAAATATATGTTGTGGTTGTTGTTATTATCATTATTGATTATGAAACCTATGAAAATATTAAAAGTATTAGAGGAAGGCCAACCCTGTAGATGGCATGTCTACTAGAGATTTATAGTGATATGTGGAAAAAAATCATACAGGATAAGGCATCAGAGATCAACTTTGATTTGAATCCTGAGAGAAATCTTAGATGTGAACTTGTCCATACCTGCCATTTTCCAGAAGAGGTATCTGAAACCAATAGAGGGTAAGTTGTTTTCTTAAGAACATGAATTAAATAGCAGTGGGATTACCAGGTGGTGGGAATATTATTGATGGAAAGACCTGAGGGATGAGAACACAGGACTAATCAATGTCCCAAGAGGGGAGAAGCTATACATTTGTACATGTGTACCTATGTATTTATATATGTATATATATAAGCAAATTCATGTATTAAAATATAAAGACATACACACATATATACTTCATATTATACTTGGCTTACTTTTGGACACAATATTCACACACTATATGTACTCACATACATATGTATATACAGACACATATATATGTACATGGAGAAAAAAGAGACAGAGAGTCACATATATAGACAGACTCAGAGGGAGAGAGGGAGGGAAACAGACGGTGACAGAGACAGAGGAAGAAAGATACAAAGACAGACAGGGAGGGAGGGAGAGACAGATATAAAGACAGAAAGAGATAATAAATAGCAAATACCAATTTATTAAATGGATGGCATTAACATTTGGTGTGAATAGCAGTGCTTGTATTGTATTATGTCCTGAAGGAAGATCAGAATTCTTTGAGGCAAAGTTAAGAAGTGCATTCAAGATTGGGAGTCTCTGAAATAAGAGGTAGAGTGAAGTCATGTGAAGAACAAAAGGACTATTTTGGTTGGATTTAAAATTGTATAAATTGTGTAATGAAGAAATGCAGGTTGTGGCAAGGTTGTAGATGTCATACAGTTCAATATATACTTCTATGTCTGTCTTGTTTTGAAAGAAGACATGCTGTTTATACTAGAGAAAAATTCATCAAGAGAATAAAGTGAAGAATGAATTTTTGTGAGAATCAAGTAAGATATTGATTGTAAAATGCTTAACACAGTCCCTGGCACATAGTAAGCACTCCATGAATTTAAGATGCTTCTGCTCCTCCTCCTCCAATTATTATTTTTATTCTCCTAGACACTCTCTTTTCTCAAATTTTTCTTAATTTTACTTTTTCCTAGTTCTCATATTTACCTGATCATTCCTTTTCAACATCCTTTGTTGAATCTTCACCCGGGTTACTCTGATTTCTCACCCCCTCCCACCCCAGAATCCTGGAGCCTCTTCTCTTTGTTTTATTTTTAAAGTTTTTTTTGTTTGTTTGTTTTGTTTTGTTTTGTTTTATTTAGTAATCTTTTCAACTTGCTTGGAATCAGTTATCATTTTTATGTTAATACTGCTCAAATCTACTCACCTGGCCTTAATTTCTGCAGACCTGTGGACTGATATAGCCAACAGACTATTAAACATCTTGAAATGCCTCATAGATATCTTAAACTCAACACAACTAAAACTAAAAATCCATGATCTTTCTCTGAAATACTCTTTTTTTCCCCCTATTGTCCCTAATCCTTTTGAGGATATCACCGTTTTCTTAGTCATCCAGGCTTACAAACTAGATATTATTCTTGTCTCTCTACTCTCTCTTATCACTTGTGTTCATAACCAATTGTAGCCAAGAACTGTTGATTTTACTTTCCCTTAAATGTGCCTCCTTTTCTGACATTGCCACCACCCTGGTGTTATCCCTAATAATTTTATATCTGCACTAATGTAACAATCAGCTAGTTGGTCTGCCACACATCTTTCTCCACACCAATTCATCCTTTCCTCATCTGTCAAATCAAATTTACTTAATCTTAGGTCTGACATAACTACTTAACAAAAGCCATTTGGCTTTCTGACACCTTCAAGATGAAATATCAGATTCTTTGGTGTACAATCTTTATAGCTGACCTTCTCAACTTTCTAGTCTTCTTACAGCTCATCTTACTCCCCCCTTTCCCATTTAATTTGGGATCCAGTAACACCAGCCTCCATGCTATTCCTTGAACAAGGTTCTCAATATGGTACCTTTGGGCATTTTCATTGGTTGCTCCAGTTCCTGGAATGCTCTCCTTCTTCATTTCCACCTCATGGATTCTGTTCCTTCCTTCAAGACAAACTGAAATCATACTTTCTATAGGGAACCTTTTACCATCCCACTTAGTACTAGTGCCTTCTCTGTTTTGATTACCTCTAATTTCTATTGTATATAGCTTGTATAAATAACATTGTATGAATGTTCTGTTCCTCTTTATACTGTGAAGTCCTTGAGAGAAGTGGCCTTCTTTTCAACCCTTTTCTTTGAATCACAACTCAGTGTTTGGCACATGATAGTAAATGTTTGACTGCCTATACTAAGATTTAGTGATATGAAAATGAGGAGAGAAAAGAGCTCACACATGCAAAAGTATCTGTCTACATACATGTATGAATGTGTATTATTTGCTTAGTGTATGTATATTTATGTGCATGTATATCTATACCAGTTTGATATGAGTAATACAGTGTGTGAGTGATTTTACAATATTTGGCCAAAATTCATGAAATTTCCCCATTTCCTTCCTTCAGATATCAGAGTTTAATGACTATAGTGTCATATATGATGATTAAAATAATGGTGATTACTGTTTGTGCATAATGTATATATATATATATTTAGTTAAATTCTTATGTGTTGACAGAAATCATCCATTTATATACTCATTCCTCCCCACTCACCCCACCCCCCAAGACCTTGGTCTACTTATTCTGCATTTATCTCTAAAATGTATGTATAACTTGTCTATACTCTATTTTCTTTTGCCTCAGATTATTAGATGGAGAAGGAAACAAATGGTGGTGGTAAAACTTGTAAATATCTATTTTCCCAAGTGGCCTGCTAGAGTTTCTCTTTTATATTTATGTAGTTCTTATTCCAATAACAATGTATAATCTTAATGGTTTAATGGAAATGGACAAATATCATTACTTTCTTTCAACTTTACAATGCTGTACCAGGAATAATTTATACAATATTTGAATTTTGTTATTACAATCTTTGCCACAAGAATGAGGTGTCAGATTTTTATTATCTTCTCTACTGAGAATTACAATTGTATGGCATACTCCTATGACCTTTATCCATATTCTGCATTTTCATGGGCTAACTCACTTCCTCCTCCTTGTTTACAATTCTACTTAAGTATGGAAAAGACAGAAATGCCCAATAATGTGTAGAACATTGGAAATTCACTCTAATGAAGGAGGTTCACAATTCACAATTTCACAATTTCACAATTCACATTTCACAGTTGATAATAGACACTGGAAGATCAATAACTTCATTCTCATGTAGAGACTGAAATAAGTCCAGATAATAGCCCTCCTGAATTCAGTCTCATATAAAAAGGGAAAACTTAACCCTTCCTGCATAGTTGAAATTTTGCAGATGTGTGTAAATATATTCTTGAAATAAATATTCATAATTACAAAACTCTTTTTCATTATCATAGTAGCCATACATAAATATATTTGTACTTGTGCATTGTATAAGGAAATCTGTTTCAGCCCTGTCATATTACTTGGTTGATAACAAATCACTGATTGCTCACAATTCTCTCCAGCTGTCTTCTGACAATGTGCTGATTGAGTTGGCAAAGCTTGGCAATATTTGACTTGTAAAGACTTGCATTCTGTTCTGTTTTGTTGTCAGAATTAACAACCAATATCAGATTTAATTTCATGTTTGATATTAATCTTCATAAATATCTTGTATTATGTTTACTTATGGGCAATACAATAGGATCAATGATTGATATGATATTGATATGTAGAAAGTTATTGAAAGAAAACATGCAAAAAAAGCATTGTAAATCAAATCATCAGAGTCAGAAAAGGAGGGGCTCCAGTCAAATAGTGAGCATAAAGGATAACAGATAAAGAACAAGAGGGAAGCTGGTAAATGGGTAATGTCAAGAGACCTAGAGGAAGATATTTGTCATAGACAAGAGTTATACCTGATTGAAAAAAAATATATATATATTTAGGTTTCAATCTGAGGGATATTAGGTTACACAGATGCAATCACAGATCTATTCGTGAAGTAAATTTACTATTTTACTTGAAAAAGATAACTTCCTTAATATGAATTAAGTTACCTGTCCCCAACAATACTTTATTATTTAATAAATGATTTAAAATAGATTTAAATTTAATCTATGTTTTAAAGAAGGATATATATAACCAAATAAGAAATAGAAAGGACCAAAGAATTTAAAATGGATATTTTAAATTACATTATTTTTTTTAATTGTACAAACAAGATACAAACACTAAAATTAAAGGAAAAAAACACGACTGGAGGAAAATATTTGCAGCAAGTATCTTTTTAAAATTTCTTAATTTTCAGGCACAAAAAATAGATGGCTAAAATTTAAAAGAATATTATTCATTCACCAACTGATAAAAAAAAATAAGAATGGAAAGTTCCCAGAGGAAGATATTGAAACTATCCATAATTATGTGTAAAAAAATTCACTAAAATTAGAGAAATGAAAATTAAAGTATCTCTCAGATTCTACCTCATTCCTGTTTTTAAAAACAACAAAGTTGAAAAAAAATTATAGAATTACTACTGTTGTAGAAGTTGTAAGAAAATGAACTTTTGGTGGAACTATGCACTGCTCCAGCTATTTGGGAAAGTAATTTGGTACTATATTAACACCTTAATAAACTATGTATATACACTTTGAATGATACCACTACAAGTCATATCATAAAGAGATAAAAAAGAGGGAAATAATTCATATATACACATATACATCTCTATATATTTAGAATGTAACCCTGGTCCCAGAGCCCATTGGTCTGACACTTTCATAATTAGTGGAAATCCAACCAGCATCAGGGGCATAATTTGAGTTGGAGAGAGTGAGAGAAGTTCAGACTTTTCAGTCTTCTTGAAGTTCTCTTCAGGTCAGAAGCCCCATGCAAACAGGGTTACAATAACAGCTCTTACTGACAAAAGCCTTGAAAACTAAGAAACTGCTCCTTTATTGGGAAAAGGCTATTACAACATAACTGTCATGTAAAACTTTTGTTTTTTAAGAAATAATGAAAGGAATGGTTTCAAAGAAATCCAAGAAAACTTCTATGAACACATATTGTGAAATGAACAGAATCAGTACAACTTATAAAATATTAACTTTGAAAAGACCAAAAAAAGCTTTGAAAGCCTGAAGTACTCTGATTAATAATCCAGTGATCAACCATGGGTCTAGAGTACCTGTCATGAAATGTATTATCCATCTCCTAACAGAGGTGATGGGCTCATGTTGCAGAATTATAAATTACTCTCCAATGTGGTTGTGTCAATTAACAGTTTCACCAACAATATTAGTGTCCTTATTTTTAAAAATTCCTCCTAATATTTGCCATTTTATCCTTTAGTTTTTTTAGCCCCTCTTATATGTGTGAGATATCTCAATTGTTTTGATGCTTATTTCTCCAAACAATAATGATTTAGAGTATTTTCATTTAGTGATAGTTATGATTTCTTCATCCACAAATCATCTGTTTATATCGTATGACCATATTGATTGCAAAATGGTTCATATTTTTATATATTTGGTAAAAGTTTGCTATATATTTTATTTTTTAACTTTTCAATAAAACTTTATTACAATTTTTATTTTTAAAAAGAAGCACATACAGAAGAGAAGAATATTATATTTGAAGGCAGAAGACTTTGGTTCATATACTGACTCCATTTTCTTTATTACTTTAGACAAGTGTCCCTTTACCTCCATTTTATCATCTGTAAAATGAAGGGGTCAGATGAAAAGAATTCTCTGACGACCTACCTACCTGTCAAAGGAGTATTAAGATGATTCCCCCAAGAAATATTTCTGGATTGTCTATGGTAGATGGGTTACATGATACAATCATGAATAGCATGGAAGCAACAGAACTTTTTTTCTTAAAATAAAATGCAATAAAAAGGCTTCTTAGGAAGGAACTGGTTCATTTACTCCATTAGGAATTAGTGCCCAGGTTTTTCTTATATTAGAATAGCATAGCTACACCAAATTGTCAACTGATTTTGAAAGATACTCCCCAAGAAACAACTCAATTATTCTATGATCTGGTCCTAACTTTTAAAATAAATGTTATTCATAATAAACAAAAATATTTTTCTATTTTTTAGTCCCAAAGAAGCTATTTATTGATTTATTTATTTTAATTTGGTCAATTTCAAACATTATTCCTTGGTTACAAAAATCATTTTCTATTCCTCACTGCCCTCCCCTCCCACCCCTCCCATAGCCGATGCACAATTCTACTGGGTATTACATGTGTCTTTGATCAGAACCCATTTCCATGTTTTTGGTGTTTGCACTAGGATGTTCATTTAGAGTCTATATCCCCAATCGTATCCCCCTCGACCCATGTTATCAAGCAGTTGTTTTTTTTCTGTGTTTCTACTCCTACAGTTTTTCCTCTGAATATGGATAGTGTTCTTTCTCATATATCCCTCCAGGTTGTTCAGGAACACTGCATTGCCACTAATGGAGAAGTCCATTGCATTCAATTGTGCCACAGTGTATCAGTCTCTGCATACAATGTTCTCGTGGTACTGCTCCTTTCGCTCTGCATCACTTCTTGGAGGTTGTTCCAGTTCCCATGGAATTCCTCCAGTTTATTATTCCTTTGAGCTCAATAGTATTCCATCACCAACATATACCACAATTTGTTCAGTCATTCCCCAATTGAATCCCCTCATTTTCCAATTTTTTGCCACCACAAAGAGTGCAGCTATGAATATTCTTCTACAAGTCTTTTTTCCTTATTATATCTTTGGAATACAAACCCAGCAGTGCTATGGTTGGATCTGCTCTATATTTTATATATGAGATCACTTCTGAAAAACTGTCTATATATTTTTTCCCAATTTAACTGTTTTCCTTCTAATCTTAGCTACATTTGTTTTAGTTGTATATAAGCTTTTCAATTTAATGTATTCAAAATAAGCCATTTACATCACAATTCCTCATATCTCTCTTGAATTCTTCTAATTTATTTATTATATCTCCTCTTATGCCTAGATCATGATTAAGGAAGCACATCATAAATGTTAAAGAACCATCATTCTCACACATTTGCCTTTTCTTTGTTGGTATTTCCCTATTTATTCTCCTAATTCCTAGGATTGAACCCTTAAGAGCATTTTTGAATTCTTTGTTTTCTTTGCTCCAACCCCTTGCCAATTTCTGAATTGAAAACCTCAATATATTTCTATCTACTTTCTTTGCTATTCCCATGGACACAACACAGGTCCACTAGAGCATTACCTTTTTTCTAGGCTGTTTCACTGGCCAAGAGATGGGAGGTCCTAGGTTCAAATTTGACCTCCAACACTTCAGAGCTGTGTGCTCCCAGGCAAGTCACTTAACCCCTATTGTCTAGTCCTTACCACTTTCTGCCTTAGAACCAAAAAAATAGTATTGATTCTAAGGTAGAAGAGAAAGGTTTTTAAAAAATGAAATAAAAAATTTTTAAATGGCTGTTTCAGTCAATTAGATGACATAATTACCTTCAATCTCTTTGTGTATTTTATCAATCATTTACAGAATGGTCAGAATCATATTTCTCTCTCTCTCTCACACACACACACATATGTGTATATATGTGTGTGTGTATTTCCAAAAAGTCTTGGAAAAAATTTAAATTTAATTTCACTCCCCTATAATTTCTGCCATGAGTTATAAATGCCTTTTGACAAATTTTGACAATTACATTATTTTTAAGATTTTAAGCTTCTCTCATTTTCCCCCTGTTATTTAAATGGTGTTATTTCTCACTTCATTTTATACTGAAGTGCCAACACATTCTTAAAAACCTATTCACTGATACAAACATTTAAAATATAATAAGATATTCTCCTGAATTGGAATGATCAGTAAAATTGTCATTCTTTTGCTTAGGACTCCTTTAGCCTCTTCCCTGAACTGTGCTCTATCACAATATTTTAACTAATTAGGAAGAAATCATTTTTAAAAATCATGTTAAATGATAATGACTGGGAGGTCTTCAAACCTCAGACTATCCCAGGATATTTATACTTTATTAAGAGAATATATCTCAAAGAGATCAGATGGTTTAAAAGAAGCAATGAAGTGCTCTGAGTTTAGAGAAAAATCAGCTAGGTTTTTTTCCATTGTTTATTTTTAATTAGGATGATTTTAGCATATTTTAGAAAGGAGGTGAGAGTTGGATTGGATTGTAAATTGTAGGTCATCTGAGATCCAGCTAGAAGTTGAAGGGCATTCAAGCTCATGGGAAAGGCAAAAGTAAGAGAAAGATTGAAGGACAATTTAGACCAATGTAGTAGGAGGGGAGGATACATTTAGAAAAGTAATAGAACTTAAGACTAGAAGCTTAGATTATTCTAAGGGGGAACAACCTCTAAATATCTTTGAGTAGAAGATATTAAAAATGATATTACTATGACAGTAGTATAATGAATGTATTGGAATAGAGAAAGTAGATGCATGAAAATCAGCTCCTGAGGGCTATTATAATCCTCCATGCAGGGGGTCATGAAGACTTGTAAAATGAAAATAGGAATGAGAATAAAAGAATTGGATTGATTTAATGCCTCATAGATTGAGAATCACCAGGATCTGGTTCCTAATTATATATGAGATTTAAAAGAAGTCAAATATGACTATGATGTTGTAAACTGCATAACTTCACAAACATTTGAACCAAGGACACAAAAAGAACATGAAAAGAAAGTCTATTGGAGAAAAAGATAAATGACTTTTGTTTTAGATTGCAGGTAAAAAAGACCCCTAACCCCTTATACTTGATTGGATTTTAGTAATAGTGATAACTTTAAGATATTCTATTGTGATTCTAAAGTGATTAGTATAATCTTAATACAATCAGTCAAATTCATAATTTTACAATGATTTCTAACTAAAGCATAAAACTGCTTCTAATGGGATATCTAACCCCTTCCTAAGATTTTACTTCCCTTTATCATAAGATGCTGACTATCTGGATCTCATGTCCAAATATGGCCCAAACATCACGCCCCTTTCCTGTCTGGAAATAGTCATCTCTTCCCCCAGATCATATTAGAGAGAGGTAACAGTCACCTGACTTGACTAAGTCATTAGTCAAAGGACCAATATGGGCTTTCTGAAATGAACTAACCAATCAGCTTTGTAATTGGGTAACTGTTTCTAAAATAAGGTCTATATGATGTTATGTCTTGTGATCTTGTACAAAAGGATTCATTTTGTTATATAAACCAGGTCTCAATCTCTGTGCGTTGTCTCTTTCTGGGGTCCAACAATGTAATACATGCAAGAGAATGCTTTTATTGGAGGACTTGGACCTCTTCTAATAATATCTAACTTTCTACCTTGACTTGGATAAATTTGGCTTTTTGAATTTATTTACCTAAATTGTCTATATGGTGTCTGTGGGTTTCTATTTCACAACAAGACATATTAAATTTGGAATGATTGAGAAATATTTGAGTATGACTGATCAAGCAGCAATACTAGACGTAAAAAATAAACATACAAATTATGGATCAGTAGAGAGGTCAAAGGTCATAGATGATTTCTCTCCAAAAAATAGCTTGCTTTTATGTGAGGTAGCTGGATTATAACATAAAATAGAGTACTGAATTTGGAGTCAGAAAGGCTTCATCTGACTCTTAATTGTTCTATTGTACTTGGGCAAGTCACTAAACCTCTCTGAACCTCAGTTTCTTTATCTGTAAAAGAGTGTAACAATAGCATCTCCTTCACCAGGTTGTTGTGAGGAACAAAATAGATAACATGAAAGCACATTACAAACTCTAAAATATGATATAAATGCTATTTGTCATTATAATCAGCATCAGCAACATCACTCCTATACTTCTCTAGATCATTTCTGCCTAAAGGCTAACAGAAATACCCTTAAAAAAACTCTCACCATCTATTTTAGAATCAATACTGTGTCCTGGTTCCAAGACAAAAGAGTGATAAGGTTTAGGCAATGGGAGTTAAGTTAAGAGAGCCTACCATCTCATAGCTAGGAAGTGTCTGAGTCCAGATTTGAATCTAGGACCTCCTGTTTCTAGGCTTGGCTCTCAATCCACTGAGCTCCCAGCTGCCTCTAAGAAATAGCTTTTAAAAGAAAACCATTATCCCTGTCTATCATGTACATTTTTCACTATAGTCTGACTCCAGTGTGTTATTCTGCTATGACATCGATCCTGGATTTTCACAGAATATGCCAATAGAACAAGTTACAAATGTTCTGAATATGCGTCCTATGATTTCAGAAGAAGGAAAGTAAGCATTATCAGGAAAAAAAAATAGGGTATCAGATGGTGAAAGATAATGACATTTTTCATCTACTGAGGTAGAAAAGGGTTGTGATTTCAATCACGGGAGGGTCTGTCCACATCAATGAAATGAAGGATCTTTCACATATTGAAATATAAATGAGCATACCACTCAGAGTAGGGGTCCCCAAACTTTTTACACAGGGGGCCAGTTTACTGTCCCTCAGACTGTTGGAGGGCCGGACTATTAAAAAAAAAAAACTATGAATAAATCTGTATGCTACTGTCTGGGATAACGGAGGCTGCAGTGGATGTGTGATGGATCTGTGATGGATCTATCACACCTTGCACAGGTCCATCACCACCACCACTATACTGGGCAGCAGTATACACAGTATGGAATCTCCTCCCCCAGGTTGCTGCTCACCATGCTGATATCTTCCATTGTGCAGCCACATAATCCTTTGCATGGTGCCTCATTCTTGTTCAGTTACTCTCAGAACAAGGTGCCACACAAAAGATTGTGTCACTGGAAGTAGTACTGTATGTGAGCGACACCACGCTTTGCCGTGCCACCACATACAGTATTCCTCTCACCGACCATCAATGAAAGACGTTCCCCTTCCAGAAGTGTGGTGGGGGTTGGATAAATGGCCTTGGGGAGGCCACATGTGCCCCATAGGATGTAGTTTGAGGACCCCTGACTAAGAGAAAAATGTGTTGAACGAAAACGATAATAAAACATAGAATCTGAAATTAGTAGAAAATATATATTTAAAATGAAGAATAATTTTGTTCCCCCCATTAAATATGAGACGATATTTTATACATAAAAACCTATTATATCCTCTGGCAACAATATTGGTAAAGTCTAATGCTCTGGAGCATTCTGCTTTGTTCACCTTCAGGGGTAACGATTTCCTACATACTAGAGCAGTAGAAATTTCAAAGGTTAAAAATCTCTTAAAGATAACTGACAACAATGGGTTTAATAATGACTTTATAGTTGGAAATGGTGGCTCTTCAAACAGCATTAAGGAAATTTGGTTATCTGGGAGAAATATCCATTTATTCCTTCAATCTGCCATCATTGACATTCATTTCTTTCTGTTTTTGTAGATAATGGACACTACTTAAGAGAGTAGGTTTTAGTTATAACCCTCATTTATGCCAAAGTGTCCTTGAGTTATTGCTCCCAGACATTTTAATCAATTTAAGTGTTATTGAAAATTTAAGCTTATCAAACATTAATTGATTATTCTAGAATTGTGTTTTGTTAACTTTTCATGTTCATTCATGTGGTTCTATTGATATTTTTTTATTTTCAGTATACATATCTAAATCTGCATTTCATATCTAAGAAAACTATGACTAAAATGTTCCTTGAGAAGTTTATGTTTAGATTTTGAAGTTGCCTTATTTCTATTAAAATTTAATCTCCTTTGTTTCAGTCAAATATGTTAGCAAAGATGAAACATCTAAGACAGAGTAGAAAACAGGATGAATTTGGAATCAAGGGACTTGGGTTCAAATCTCAGCTATGCATCTTACTAGCTATACTGTCTTCAGGATATTATTTCACCTTTGTTGTCCTTAATTTTCTAAGGATTTTGCATTAGATGACCTCTAATGTTTCTCCTAATTTTAAATCAGGACCCATGATCCTACAAGACATATAGATCTAGAGATGGATTTAGTTGGTACAGTACATAGAGCACCAGGCCTGGGGTCAGGAATACTCAAGTTCAAATCCATTTCAGATACTTTTTACTTGTGGAACCCTAGGCAAGTCATCTAGCCCTGTCTGTCTTTAAAAAAAATCCTCTTTGTCTATCAAATGTTGCTTTTGATAAATAAATCAATAGAAATGGAAAAATAGATTTGGAATTAGAGATGGAATGGACCTTAAAGGTCACCTATGTCAAGCCTTACCTTTCAATCAGTATTCTTCATCTTTCCCCCCTTTCAGAGCTCATAGGAGATATAAAACTATATATAAACATAAATATATACATATGTATTTACATACATACAAATACATGGATACAAAGTTATATATGTATATATAACTTAAGCTGTTTATATAGAATATACTAACTTATAACATGTTTTATGTGTATTTATATATAATATAATTATATAGATAGACATAATTATAATGATAGAGAAAAAAGAGATATAGATGGATATTTAACAGCTTGTCCAGCAAAACTGACCTATCACATGAAAGGTAATATTCTAAGGATTAAGTAATAATGAATTTCCTACCTCTGAAATTGTGACTGGACCTTATGTGAACGCTAATTATGGACTAACAAGGTAGCAAAATACAATGTAAAATATTTACCATTGGAAAATCCATTTTAGCATTATCAAAGTGGATGAAATAACCAAACAGTTATATCTGGTGTTCATGGAATCAGGATCATATGACTGTCTTAGAAAGGACTTCATAATGTACCTGGCCCCACAGATTACAAACTTTTCTTATGTGAAATCACAATGCTGATTAGGTAATACCAGAAATAGTGTTAGTAGACTGTATTTTTTCTAACTTGTCTGGTTCTCTTTCAATGCCAGCACAGTATATTGCCTTTCACAGTATATTGCTTTGTATGGTCTTGAGTAGATCATCTTAGGGGAGGCTAATTTTTATCTACACATACATATATATCCACACAAATATATAGAGACACACATGCATATATATATATATATATGTGTGTGTGTGTGTGTGTGTGTGTGTGTGCATTCATATTACATCTATATTAAATGCATATAAATGTATATATTTGTCTATATATATATATAATTGAAGAATTCACTAAAGATAACAAAAGAATGGTTTAAGGGTGCTATTGAATCATATTTCATGTTTTAGACTAGGAAATCAAAATTAGACCATAGATTCCCCAAAGGAGAATTAATTAGTTAAGTAGAAAAAGTAGAAAAAAATCAGTTAAGTGGATTCATGGCATAGTAGGGGCTCTTCAAAGAGGTTACCCTGATCAGTCTGAGGCCAATTACATGAGGAGGAGGGAGAACAATAAGGAATTCCTGATATATCTAGATCCTTTCCATCTACTGATCACTGTCTATCCCTAAATCCATCAAGTGTGCCAAGAATCCACCTTATTCTTCAAGGAATTTCTTTTTTGAAATCCACCTATGGATCTTCAATGGAAATCAAAGATGTTATAAAATAAACAACTAGTCCTTTGATGTACTAAATGATTATTTCTTAAGCCTATATGTACACAGACAGGAAAAACACATCGAGGTAGGCCCTCAAGCTAAAAAAGCATCATTTTGATAAATGTGACATGATGTGATATTTCTTCTTAAGAACTCAAGAGATTATTAGTAAATATTATAGGTAGACAGGAGAAGGCAAAGGTAACGTAGAAAAGAGGAAAATCTGTATTTGAAGTGAAATCTTCATACTTCTACATGCAGAAAATAATGATGTGTTGTTTTAGTTTTGATCACTTGTTGATAGATCATTAATAAGTCTAACTAATTAATAAGTATTAAAGATACCATCATAGCCACTAAGAGTATCTACTACAGAAAAAGAAGCTTGGAATGAGCATCTAACTAAAATAAGATTTTGGCCACATAGTAACCGAATGTAATGATAGTGAATATCCCTGAGACAGTAGGCATTCTCTCATAATTGGAAACACCAGAACTAATGACTTCCTTGACCACCATATATCAAATTATCAAATAAAATGAAGCATTGATATATTTGCACCAAAAGTGACATGTAGTTCCAAGATACTACTCTGCTAAGAGCCAAGACAGTTTTCACTTTAAAACCACTTAAATACAATTTAAATGACATACCCAAATAGAAAAAATATAATTTTGAAAATGTGAATACCTTTCTACCTGAGTTAATATAATATACTAAGAATTTGCTGTATCAAAGAATTCATTATTAAAATCATTAAAATATTAGCAAAGCTTTCAAAAATACACTTATTTATTTTCTATCAGTGTCATCAAACCACTACTTTCTGATAAATCCTTTTATTTCAAGCTTCTCCAAAGTTGTATTACATTTGTAATCTTTTGTTTTATTTTTTACAGTGCTTTGGAAGAAGATGCCTGAAATGTAGTCAGAGAAACTGCACTTAAATCAGTGATGCCCCTTGCTAACTATGTGATAAAACTTTCTGGGAATTAATTTTCTCCTCTGTATAGTTTGGACTAGAAGACTTTCTAAATCATATGATTTGAAAACAACAAATACTTCCAATTACTCACTGTAATAGTGAGGAACATGACCTTTCTTAAAAGTATTTTTCCCAGTTTAAATGGAACTCTCTAAGACTCTAAGTTTCAAAAGAGTTGCCAGTCTTTAGTGGGAGAGGAAAAATTTTAGTGGACTTCTTGAAATCTATGAAATCATAGGTCTAGTTACTCTCTTCCAACAAAAGGAAAGAAAAAATGGAAAGAAGAGATGTACATGTATGATTCAAAATGGCAGTTTATCAACTTCTTGATATTTTAGATTTAGTAAATAATATTCAGTACTATGTATTAAAAATCAGGGTTTCTAATGCTATATATGTTCATTTCAAAGAAAATAATAAAAATAATTTGCAAAAACAAATATAGATGAAAATTAGGAATTTCCTCCAACTTACACTTTTCCTACTTCTATATACATGGATGTATCAAATCTAGCTAATAATATATATGGATAGATAGATAGATAGATAGATAGATAGATAGAGAGATAGAGAGATAGAGAGATAGATGGATGAATGGATGGATTAGAATGTATGGGTATATTAGAAGATAAGTATATATCTACACATACATGTATATGTATTTCACTATAGGTTTAACCTATAAATGATTCCATTATACATAAAGTATATATATGTATGTATATATATATGTTTTTAAAGGTCTAATAACTTTATTTTTTATTTATTTATTGAGTCAACTTAGAACATTATTCCTTGGTTACAAAAATCATATTATTTCCCTCTCTTCCCTTTCTCCACCTTTCCTGTAGCTGACACAAAATTTTACTGGGTATTACATGTGTCCTTGATCAAAACCTATTTCCATGTTGTTGTTTGCATTAGGATGTTCATTTAGAGACAAGAGCCCCAGCCATATCCCCTCAACCCATATAATCAAGCAGTTGTTTTTCTTCTGTTTATACTCCCACATTTTTTCCTCTGAATGTGGATAGTGTTCTTTCTCATAGATCCCTCTGAGTTGTTCAGGATCACTGCATTGCCACTAAAGGAGAAGACCATTACATTCAATTGTACCACAGTGTGTCAGTCTCTGTGTACAAAGTTCTTCTGGTTCTGCTCCTTTCTATCTGCATCAATTCCTGGAGGTCATTCCAATTCCCATGGAATTCTTCCAGTTTATTATTCCTTTGATCACAATAGTATTCCTTCACCGACATATACCACGATTTGTTCAGCCATTCCCCAATTAAAGGACATCCCCTCATTTTCCAATTTTTGGCACCACAAAGAGTGCAGCTATGAATATTCTTGTACAAGTCTTTTATCTCTTTGGGGTACAAACCCAGCAGTGCTATGGCTGAATCAAAGGGCAGACAGTTTTTTAACACCCTTTGGGCATACTTCCAAATTGCCCTCCAGCATGCTTGGATTAATTCACAACTCCACCAGAAATGCATTAATGTCCCAACTTTGCCACATCCCCTCCAGCATTCATTATTTTCCACTGCTGTCATGCTAGGCAGTCTTCTAGGCATGAGGTGATACCTCAGAGTTGTTTTGATTTGCATCTCTCTGATTATAAAGATTTAGAACAATTTTTCATGTGCTTATTAATAGTTTTGATTTCTTTAACTGAAAATTGCCTAGTCATGTCCCTTGCCCATTTATCAATTGGAGAATGGCTTGATTTTTTGTATAATTGATTTAGCTCTTTATAAATTTGAGTAATTAGACCTTTGTCATAGGTTTTTGGTATGAAGATTGTTTCCCAGTTTGTTGCTTCCCTCCTAATTTTGGTTGCATTGGTTTTGTTTGCACAAAAACTTTTAATTTGATGTAATCAAAATTATTGATTTTGCATTTTGTGATTTTTTCTGGCTCTTTCTTGATTTTAAAGTCTTTACTTTCCCAAAGATCTAACATGTATGCTATTCTGTGTTCACCTAATTTGCTTATAGTTTCCTTCTTTATATTTAAGTCATTCACCCATTTGAGTTTATCTTTGTGTAGGGTGTGAGATGTTGATCCAAACCTAATCTCTCCCATATTTTCTTCCAATTTTCCCAGCACTTTTTATCAAATAGTGGATTTTGGTGCCAAAAGCTGGGATCTTTGGGTTTATCATAGACTGTCTTGCTGAATAAAGTATATTTAAATAAGTTGAGGTATCAATTACATATTCTAAGATTAATATCTGAAAGATACCAAAAAGATTAGTATTTAGTTTAGACCTCAAGAGAGTCAGTGACTTCCCTAAACCCAGGTAGTAAGTAACAGAGACAGGATTAGAACCAAGATCCTTGGACTTCCAAATCAGTCTTCCTCCTACCACACTTTGCCACTAGTACATCATAAGGACAATTAGAAATCAATAGACAATATATTTTAAAGCAAAGTTCCACTGACCATTTAATCAAACAAAATCACATAGCTATATCCAAAAGCTGACATGAAATTTAGTTACTGAGATTTGTTTTAAAAAAGAGTAAAGGAACCTGATAGACTTTGTGATTCTTCTATGCTTTCCACACCATTAAAATGAACTTACAATAAACTTTTAACACTCTGTGACATACCATTAGCATAGATACATTATGGGATGAGTTGTAACAGGAAGAGCTAAGTCATAATCACTTTAAAAAGGGACTTAACCAGTAATAGAGTAACAAATATCAAGATGTTATCATTTTAGGACATTATAACATAAACACTTACTGTTATTTCCTTGCAGCAAAATCTATACCCACAACAGCAGCTAGAAGTTATTGCCTGTAAAAAAGTCAGAAAAAACATGAATATATTAATTTAAAATATAATACACTTTGAATTGCAACAACTAATAAGCTTTTTTATATTCATAAATAAGAAATATAATGACCATAATGTCCCCATTTTACTTTCTTTGCATGAATTAAGAACTACAAATGGCGAATGAAAATTATGTCTGAATGCACACCATAACTTGGAAAATACTGAAAAAGCATAAGAAAAGTTTCAATTATAGGACAAAGTTGTGTGTGTATGTGTGTGTGTTTATGAGAGAGAGAGAGAGAGAAAGACAGAGTAACAGAGACAGGGAGAGAAAGAGAGAGAGAGAAAAGAATAGACCAACAGGGAGAGAGACAGAGAGAGGAAGAGACAGACAGACAATGAGAAAGAGATAGACAGGAAGAGAGACAGACAGTGAGAAAGAGATAGATAGGAAGAGAGACAGACAGTGAGAAAGAGAAATAAGAGATAGAAAGAGACAGAGAGAAAGAGAAAGACCAACAGAGAGACAGAGGCAGAGAGAGAGAAAACCTTTGCTAGAACCTAAAAAAGTATATGAATCTCTTCTTCTCACCATAGTAATGAAAAATATCATAATTGGTTAGCCTTGAGTGAATTTAGAATGTTTTTTGTTTCATTTCAATCACTCTCTTAATTTATTTTGATTAAATAATTTTTTTAAACCATGAAAGTAATTTGGAAAATGCCAAGAGAAAAATAGGATCTGAATCATTTGAAGACACATCTACTTCTGGACAATGAAATAACTTAAATGAAATCAGATTTCATCACAATTGGCAATGGTTTGGGGTGGGTGAGTGAGGGTCTTCAGTTGTTTGTCCTTAAGTCAATTGTCTTTGTTTACATCTTGAAATGGTGAGTTAGATAATTACCTAGGTCAGAAAGGTTAAAAGAAGGCACTTGCTAGAGACAACAATGAGGCAAAGCTTCCTCCTCTCCAAATATGCCATAACTTTAGTCAATATAAGTATTAGGTCATTTCAGAAACAATAGTGACATATCTAGATTAAGATGTAAAACCCCAGAGAAATTTTTAAATTAATGATATTAAACATTTTTCTCTTAAGAAATAAAATCCAAAGCTATTTCCACCTTCTGAAGCCTAACTTGAAAGAGATTCTACTTTTTGGAAAAATTGCCCTCTGATCCTTTGCATATGTGAATCACCAATTTTATAAATGCTTAAAAATTTTTTTAAACACTATTATGTAAAATATTGATTACAATGCTTAAACTTTTACTTTATTATATATATTCTCATGTCACAATAAATTCTAAAAAGAATCCTTTCCTCTCTTTTAAAATAGCAAAGTAGAATTCTCATGTATTGTAGGAGGGGAAGTGTGATAAGGTTGAAAGAATAGTGAATTTACTCAGAAAACCTCAGTTCAAATGCCACCCCTATTGTTTGACTGTGACTTCAAGACCCTTAAACTCTTTGGTCCTCAGTTTCCACATCTATAAAATTAGGAGGTTGGAATAAATTCTCCCTAAGATATCTTCTCATGTAAAATGTGTGACCCTTGCCTTATGATTCATTCTACCTCCATTTCCGAAATATTTCTTATCTCCTTTGTGCAAATTACTATGCTGCTTGTTATATGAGTTGCAAAAATGTAAATGAACTCTCTGTCCTACAGAAATTTATATTCTTGAGGGACATGAAGACAGAAATAATGCAACTATTCAGTTTTCTATTTTTCAAAGTGATATAAAAATAAAATGCTTTTGAAAACCTTGTTGCCCCAAAATTGTTCTACTGTGACTGATCAATCTGAGTTTGAAAGGCATTAGCACAATTTGGGCACAAATGATCCATAGAAAGTGACCAATACCCTGGGCTGTAGGGTTGTGGATCTAGTTTTTAGTGCTATGTTGACAAACTTAAGACACATGTGATGGAGGGGACTTCTCCCTTCCCCCTCTCCTACACATTTGAAGTCACTTTTTCACATAACTGGCCCCTCTGCCCAGAGACCCAAAAGGAGAGCATCCCTTTAGGCATAGTTCCAAATTGCCCCCTAGAATGGCTGGATCAGGCCTTCAACAATGCATGAGTGTCCCAGTTTTGCCACAATACTTCTTTCATATTAACCAATACACATTTATCAAGGGTATAATTTTGTACCACCAAGTACTTGAAGAATATAGAAACACAAAAACTTAGTCCTTGCCCTTGAGAAACTTGTTTTCTAATGAAGAGGACCACATACAAGGAATTACATATGTACAAGATACATATATATATATATATATATATATATATATATATATATAACTTTCAGTTCCTCTATTTATGCCTGTCAATCTGGCCAACTATTTGTTCCCTTTAGTGAACATTCTGTTTCTCTTGTCCAGCTTCCATCTCCCCATTCCCAATCCCAACTCAGTCTGGAATGAATTCCTCTCTCACCAATATTAAATTAAAATCCCTGGTTTCCTTTCAAACTCAGTTCCTTGTCATTTCCTCAAAGTAATGTTTATTTCTTGCTTAGCATTCTCTACCTCTCTGATTAATTTTATATTACTTGATGCCAAAGGTAAGAATTTTATGACAGGTGGATACCAAAGGTAGATGAACAGCTCTGAAAAGGGCTCAGCAAGCCCTTTCATCACAAGTACTTGTCTCCACCAAAAGGCCTGGTAAAACCATCTCAGCAGTTGAGTCAAAGCAGGTTTGGGGTACTTGATGGACCTCAAGTTGATTGGTTAGTTAGGGGGATATCTACCCAAGCATTAGAAGACTGCTTACACTGGAGAAAAATCCATTGAGGAAATACAGTGAAGAATGGTATGCAACAATCTGTATTCCGATTTCATCAACTCCTTCTATAGCAGTGAATATCTTTTTTTTTTCACCATTAGTCTTTTGGAGTAGTCCTGGATCCTTGCCTTGTTGATTATCATTCACAGTTGATCCTCACACTTTATTGCTGTTACTCTGACATTCTCCTGGTTCAGTTCAGTTCACTTTGTATCATTTTATAAATCTCTCTAGATTTTTTTTCTTATCATCATATTAGTCATTTCTTTTTTTGTTCCATTTGAATAAGTTTATTTAGTTAATTTATAAAATTATTCCTTGGTTACAATAATTACATTATTTCCCTCCCTCCCCTACACCCATTCGTCCCACAACCAACACACAATTTCATTGGGTATTACATGTGTCCTTGCTCAGAACCCATTTCCATGTTGTTGTTTACACTAGGATGTTCACATATTAGTCATTTCTTATGACACAATAGTAGTCCATTACAATCATATACCACAACTTGTTCAGCCACTCCCCAGTTGATGGACAGTTCTTTTGTTTCCAATACTTTCCCTGCACAAAAACAACTACTATAAATATTTTTGTACAAGTAGGTTCTTTTCTCCTGTCTGATCTCTAGGAAGAAGGAAGGAAGGAAGGAAGGAAGGAAGGAAGGAAGGAAGGAAGGAAGGAAGGAAGGAAGGAAGGAAGGAAGGAAGGAAGGAAGGAAGGAAGGAAGGAAGGAAGGAAGGAAGGAAGGAAGGAAGGAAGGAAGGAAGGAAGGAAGGAAGGAAGGAAGGAAGGAAGGAAGGAAGGAGAGGAAGGAAGGAAGGAAGGAGAGGAAAGGAAAGGAAAGGAAAGGAAAGGAGAGAAAAGAAAATTCCAAATATGAAACTGGATGGAAATTAAAGACTACTTACTGTAACTACCATCTCCCATCACACAACTTTGAGTCATGCTTCTGCCCTCCCCTTTAAAAATATATCAAAATTTTAACATAGTTCCATTTTTCTGATCATTTGGACTTCAGATTGGACAAAAATCATTTATTTCTAGATGGACTTTAAGATAATCCGGGGTGAGAAAGTAAGACCCGACATTCCTTCAACTGCTTCAGGACATCTGTATATATCTTCAGAATATTGTAATCTTTCCTCTGTTGTTGCACAAAACACATATCCTTTTTTAAAACCCTGGATGATAGGTTGGTCTAGTAGGAATTGGGTTTCTAGGATAGAAAAGTCAATACTTGCCATTTTACTGACCTTCTAGAGTAATTAGTTGACCCACTGACTGTTCAGGAAGCTCCCAGTGAAACATATAAGAAGCCAAGCCATTAATAGGAACTCTAGGGGTCACCCTTGGATAAACCATTAAACTGTGTTACCACTTAAGCTCATTCTAATAATACAGCTCTGCTTTTCAGTTTGTTGGAAATCTCAGGCCAGACCCAATCAGTTAGCTTGCCAAGACATGCTGCTTTCCTGGTATGGTTTTCTAGTTCTTTGCTATTACTGCATAATTTGACAGTATGCTGCCAAGGAAACAGAATTCATTAAGAGCTTTCGGTTTTGTTCTGCCAATGAGCATTTTTGGCTACATGTAGGGCTGGCCACTGAAGATTGATCCATAATGTTTGTCTTCTAAAGCCTTGTCACCTCATAGCATGACTGATGTTACAAAATAATCCATAATGAGCCAGGATTTCCCAGTGTGAGGTACTCTCTGGAAGTAAGTTAGGCACCATTAACTTCACTATCATCAAGCTTGGGTGCTTAATATAAAATGGATGAACGTAGATTCATTATGTAGTATGATAGTTTGATATCATACTGTATTTGTTGGGATATTGTCCTTTTTGGGCACCATTGTTTTCTAAGGTTAGATTATTCCAGCTAAGAATGGTGTAGGATTGATTCACAGAGAGAATTAACAGTTGCATTTCTGAAATATTTTTTCCTTCTTCTTCCCCTATTATCTGAGTTCATGCTCATTGAGTTTATTTCCAATCTGATGAAGATGTGTTTTACAAGTTGTTTTTCCCCATTAGTTGTAAGTTATTGAGGGAAGGAACTATTTTTGCCTTTCTTCATATTATAGCTTTTAGTAAATGTCCACTGACAAGTATAATATATAGATCCCTTCATGCTTGATCTTCCATTCTGATTCTAATGATATAGGATTAAAGTTTGTTTTTTGAGGTTATCACCTATGAGTTTAGATCATTTTCTCAATGGCCCATTTTTTTCAATAAGATTCAAAAAGCCAAAATTCTTTTAAGTTTGGTGATAAGTGTATCTTGTAATTCCTGTGGTACATCATAATTAGCCAATTAGATCTTGTTTATGAAGTTAATTTAGATTCAGATGTTTCATCCCAGTTTCATTTCTCTTCCCTGACTACAAAGTTAATCCATATTTCCATTCTGTGTTCTTGATAATATATGCTATTTCTCCAAAGGATCAAGTAACAAAAATATGGATGGATCACAGCAAGCATGACATGATGCCTGGAAAAAAAAAAGCATGGCACACTATATCCCTAGTCATAGCAGGGGCAGTAGCACCAACTTTGATTTACCTAAACAAAAATAATTATTCATAATAAGAAATTTTATGCACCTATACATGGCTTATAAAAGGAGATTAAAGAAATATTAATAATATATCATCATTTTATTTGTCATGTATACTTTGTAATTCATGTTCTAAAATCTGAGCAATATTTAGCTCTAAATAATTGCTTTTACTTTTAGAGTCACATGAAACAAAGTGAATTTTATCACAGTATAAAATTAGTCAACCTTGATTGTCCTGTTATTTTTAGGTCAAGCATTTTATAATACATATTGTTTATAATATTTATTTATTTATATATTTAATATATTTATATTTTTAATTATTTAATATTTTGTTATATATAATAATATTAATTAATTAATTAATGTTTTATATATTATATTTATTTATAATATTTATAATACATAATATATTTTACTATTTGGGGGTGTATGGGGTGCTCAGGGAGGGGTAGTATCTCTGGTATGGAGGGCCTGTAGTGTCCTCTTAGGGCAGCTCTCCAGCCTCTGACCCTCACCTGACACCCAGCTCTCACTTGTGGCTCCCAGTAGCTGCTAGCATGCGGCAGTGGCCACACCCTGGACAAGGCTTCGTCAGGCCAGCTAAACCTCGTGAGGGTAGCCATCAGGTCATCGACCCCTGGTGAACCAAGGCTTTGCTCACCCAGCATGTGAAGACTGCTTCGGCTGAACAGACAGAAGAAACCAATAAGAAGGTTCAACGGCTGAGATGGCGATGCAGCAAGGCACTGTGGAGTGCTTAGGGCGTGTTGGAGCACAAAAGACAACAGGGCCATCCAATGCAGCTGAGGAAGTCTCCAGGTGTAATGATTTTTTGTGCCATTGGACCCAGGCTTCCAAAGCCGAGAGAGTGGGACTGTCTCTGTGCATCGACTTTTCCACTTAAATCTTCATGTACAGGTGTCTTTGTGCATACTCATCTATACATCATGGATGAAAACGCACAAAGACAATTGTCATCCTTGGTCACCAAGAGACTACTACTACTATTTTGGAGGTATGTATGTTCATCTAATAATATTTGATAAATACTGGAAAGATTTTTCAAACTGTAAATGAAAACTATTTCAGCTGGTGTTTGTGTGTGTGTGTGTGTTTTAAAGGGTTGTTCTATTGCATCATTTTTGCAAGGAATTTCTGATGTAGGTAGTCCCTCTAGTAATATAGATCAGCACTTCATCTATAATTTCAAAATAATTGAAAATTATTTGTTGTGATATTTCTATTAAGTAACTGGCAGGACTTTGAGACTTCTTAATTCTAAGGCTAACTTTACCACACAACTCTTATCTCTCCAGACATTTGGTACATATGTAAATCCATACTGTAGACTTTGTACAAAGTACCTACTTGGAAACATAGCCTTTCCTTTTCCCTCAACCCTTTAACTTTTTACTTTTTCTCCTTCCTTCTTAAAAATTATTTTTCTCTTTTTATCATATTTAAATGTATTGGGTGGGGAAGGTGAAAAAGAAACAAAAATACACATGAAAAATATTTATTATCTTGAAGTGGTTGAAGCTAAAGGCTCTTAGTTCAATTTACAATTCAGGGTAGTTTTGTGTATGTGTGTCTAAATAACATAACACAATGTTACTGAGGCCTCTATGTACTCTTAGATCTTAATTAGGAAACTTCTCCCTTTTTTCTGTATTGAACATTTCATCAAAACTGAGCACAAATAACTATATATATAATATATATAAATATATATACACATATATGTGCATTTACATAGATAAAATAAGTAGCTAGATGGACACATGACATAATTTTATTTACATATACTACCAATATCCATTCTTAAAAGAAAAATTTTAATTTTGTGACACAGGAGCTATTCCCAATTTTTATTCAGATCCATACATCCTATACCACACATCTAGAACAAATTATATTTGTAAGCTCTGGAGTTCTTCTATACGTATAACTATTTTTTTCTAATTCTTTTATGTAGTAGGAATTTTTTTCCTTCTCTTTTCATAATTCAATTAAATTTGACATGTATTTAATTTTTAAAATTTTTTTAAAACTTAACATTTAAAATTTCATCTTGAAACATTTTTTCTTCCTTTCTTCTGCTACCTCCTCCCAGAGGTAAGAAATATACTTATGCAGTTTATACTTGTGCTGTCATGAAATATATATTTCTCACATTTCTAATGTTGTGGAAAAAAGATACATATAGCCCATTCAATTAAAAATTCATGAAGGAAATGAGGTGAAAGTGGAATGCTGTAATTTGCAATCTGACTCCAACAGTTCCTTCTTTGGCTTTGGATAGCATTTTCATCATGATATTCTTAGAGTTATCTTGGAAAATTGCATTGCTGATGATTGCTTAGTCAATTACAGTAGATCACTGTATAATATTTCTGTTATTATAATATAGTGTTTTCCTGGTTTTGCTCACTTCACTTTGCATTAATTAACAAGTCTTCCCAGGGTTTTTCTGAAATTATCCTCTTCATCATTTCTTTTGGCACAACAGTATTCTACTACAATCATATACCACAACTTGTTTAGTCATTCCCCAATTTATGGATATGAACTCAGTTTTCAACTTTTTGCCACTACAAAAAGCTGCTATAAATATTTTTGTTCAAGTAGGTCATTTTCTTTTTAAGCAAGCATTTTAAAGAGCCTACTATAAGTAAGTATGTTAGATACCATGAATACATGGGAAAATAAAAGCTTCCCCTAGTACATAATACTTGAGATTAGATTTGAAGGATTCTATAGAGATGGATGTGAGGAAGGATTGAATCCAGGTATTCACAGGTCTGGGTAATGAAAAGCCAAATTCTATGCATAGCAAGTAGGTCAATCTTAATAGAATAAAAATAAAGGGAGTAGTCTGGTACAAACATGGTATCAACATAGAATCTAGAAACCCCAAACTTGTAGCCTAGTAAGATCTGATGAACCCCAAGTTTTAGGACTAGCTAGTAAATTGGAGTCTCCAAAGGTTGTCAGACTAGCAGTTTCAGACTGAATGATCGACCCTAAGGTAAATAACAATCCTAGTTAGATGGGACTAAACATATGCTAAGTTCCCTTTTTGTCTTTTTGTCTATTGTATCAGAGACCCTTTCCCAAGAAGACTCACACCTGGGCAGGGACCATCCTTTAGTATCCTTTGTAAGCAGCCCCTTCCCTTAGACCAGGGTTACCCAAACTTTTTACACAGTGGGCTAGTTCATTGTCCCTCAGACCTGTGTGAGGAAGGCCTGAGCAGGAAACAGCCTTGCCTTGGAGGTTCAGAACCACAAATATGCCAAGATCCCAGCTGCAGTGGGTACCAGATAAGAACTTAGAGGCCAAGAAGACCCCAGGAACATAAAAATGTCAAGGTTCCAAGAATAATATGTAACAGATAAGGGCCAAGAGGAGCCATACATGGTGGCAAGGTTCCAACAATGGTATGTAACAGATAAAGGACTGGAAGGGGGGCCATACATGCTGGAGAATATATAAGACCCAGCATTCAGGAGGGAACTTGGAACTCTCTTGGCTGAGTTTCCACTGGTGTGCACCAGTTCAATAAAACAACCCTTTTCCTTGATTGCATTGTCTATGGGTCTTCCTTGGTGGTGGACGAAAACCCAAACCCTAACACGTGGAGGGCTGGACTATAAGAACCAAAACCTAACCCTAACCCTAACCAGGCAGCAGTATACAGAGTGTGGAAACCCTCCCCCAGATCTCTGCACCCCATGCTGACTTCTTCCATTGTGTAGCCACATAATCCTTTGTACCACGCCTTCTTGTAAGGTGTGGCACAAAAGATTATGTCACTGTAAGTAGTACTGTACATGAGCAACACCCACACTTTGCAGCTGCCACATACAGTGCTTCTCTCACTGACCACCAATGAAAGAGGTGCCCCTTCTGGAAGTGCAGTAGGAACTGGATACATGGCCTCAGGGGACCTCATGTGGCCCTCAGGCCAGAGTTTGGAGACCTCCTGCCTTAGATGCTAGCTTCTAGCTATGATTCTTTTCCCAAGCTTGATTGTGTTCTGTCAGTATAATTTAAATACTCCCATTTCCTTGTAGCTATGGTAATGTCAATCATCTTTCCCTGCCCGTGGATCTCCCCAAATGGTATATAGGTTCCCCACATTCTTTTGTTCTTTGGAGTCATCTAGTGTGGTGGCACTTCCAGGGATAATATCCCCAGAGTTCAGAGTATAAACCCTGTAAAAGCTGTGACTCCAGACACTGAGAAAAGGGTAAAATATTGGACTTTTCCCTTTCCTGATTAAAGATTTGGATTTTCTGACTACTTTGGTAGTTCTGTGTTATTTCCAAGTTAACAATGGAAAGGTAATTTCTTGATAAATGACCAAAGGCTAAGAAAAGGCAGGTCTAAAATGAATAAATTAAAACTGTCTTTAGTCATATAAAAACGCTCCAAATCACCATTAATTAGAGAAAGACAAAGCAATTCTGTTGTACCATTTCAAAACTTTTAGCCTGGTACCATGACAAAATGAGAAATATAACAAGAGATATGGGAAAATTATAACACTCATATATTGTTGGTGGAGTTGTGAACTGATACAACCATTTTGGAGAGCAACTTGAAACCATGCCCAAAGGCTTATTGGAGGAGATAGTATTCTTCAGATATGAAGAGAATTATAACAAAAGAACTTTAAGGACAGGAAAGCATTCTACATATTGTTAAAGGAGAAAACAAAATTGGGATGTATTTGGAACAATAGATGAAGTACATTGCAGTCACTTTCTCCCCAATAATTATTTTGTACTTATAAAAAGAAAAAGCTAGACCTTACATTCCTTAGGAGCATGAATATTACAATTATTACTATTATTAATAGCTAGTGTTCATAAAGTATCTATCATGTTCCAGGCACTATGCTATATACTTTACACATAATATCTTGTTTGATTTTCATGACCACCCTGAAAGGTAGTATCTATTGTGATTCCCATTTTATGGTCAAAGAAATCAAGGCAAACAGAAGTTAGATGATTTCTCCAAGGTCACAGAGCTAGCAAGTGTTAAAGTTCAAATTGGAACTCAGTTTTTCCTTATTCCAGAGCCTGAGAACTATACATTGTGCCACTAATTGCCTCACCATGGAGATAACATAGTATAGTAGAAATGATGTTGAGCATTAACATTATAATAAGGCAAAAAGAAGAAGAAAATATTTACACATCTGTCTTTTAATTTCTCTTTTAGTTTTATTCTAACTCTTGTAATACAAAACCATCAGGGAAACTAGTTATGACTGAAAATATTTTTTCTATTTATATCATGTGATAATATGCATAAAACACAAGTGGGCTCTGTAAAACATGAAGAAGAAGTTGGTTAAGTTTTATACTAGAATTATTTCAGCTATTCATTAGTTACAACTAATTGGCAATAAATAATATCCTTGAATTTTTGTTTACTTTGGGAACAGACCTATTATTCCTCATTTTACAAGAGAGAAAATTGCATTTAGCAATTCATATCAGCACCTTTCTGCAACTTAAAGTCTTATAGAGAGCCTATTGTACTGAGGGGATGAGTGCCTTACTACTACTTGTGAAGACAAAATTTAACTCCCCCCGATTGTGAAGATTAAATTTTAACCCCTGCCTATTTTTAGATTTTAACCACCAAAAGTGTAAATACCCTACTTAAAAGTTGAGTATGGAGATCTGCCCATTTTTATATCTAATCACCCAAAGTGCAAATATCCCACTTGGTTATTAAGTGGGAGGTCTGTGACCCGGTGTGTAATAGTGGGTGATAAATCAAAATCAACTGACTGCCTCCAGGGCAGTCCTAAAGCAGGACTTCAACTGTGATTAGTAGATGAAGAATTAGGGGAAGGCACAAGAAGTGATGCAAGAAATGTCTTTAAGAGGGTGTTACAACTTCCTGAATGGAATTCTACTGGCAGTTCTTCATTCTTTGAAGAGGAAGCTGGTGAAGAATGTGCTGACTGGACCCAAGACCCTGTTTCCTGATTAAGCTGTTTTAAAATTTCTTCCTTTGAACTGACACATGGTGAGTGAAAAGGCTGACTCTTCATGCTGGATTTTTCTGAAGAGACTTCCCCAGGTCCTTGGCTTTGCAGAGGCCTAAAGACTAACTCTCCTTGCATGGGGCCTGGAGTAAATTACTTAATGCTTAAGCTAGATATCTTACCCTATCTTCTCTCTGTTTCTCTTACTTCACTCTTTCTACATTTTATAAATAAATTTTAAATAAATCACTTTGGAATAAATTATACTCCTGGTAACCACACTCTTAAATAATCCAGTCCAACCCTTTAAAAAATAACCCCTTTTTAACCTCATCCATACTACATGGGTAATATGTGTCAGAAACAGAACTTCATGATTTTAAGCCAGTCTCTTTATCTGCTACACTCTATAGTAGATGCTATAGTTCTTTAATCTTATTTTTATTTTTTAGTCTTTATGTTTATTGTCTGTCTTAGATTCAGTGCTAAGTAATTGTTCCAAGGTAGAAGAGTGGTAAGGGCTAGGCAATGGTGTTAAGTGACTTGCCCAGGGTCACAGAGCTAGGATGTATCTGAAGTCAGATTTGAACCTAGCTCCTTCCAACTCTAGGCTTACCTTTTCATCCAGAGTCACCTAGCTGTTCTCTTAAATAATCTTAACATGCTAACATGGAAACATAATCACTTTATATAGCAAGTTGCAAACAGTCAACTTATAACTACAATTTTGTAAAACATCATGAGGTGGGAGACTATCTAGTGTATAAATATTGGTAAATGTCATATAATTAATTTAAAGACACTAAAGAAAAGTGGATTTCCAGCTTTTCATCTTTATATTGATAAAAGGTGGCTAAAAGTTGTTCAGAAAAACTATGCAGAAATATTCTTGCATTTCCAATAGAATAAAAGTCCTGCTGAGAAGGAAACATCTGCATCTTTCAGGACCTTGGATACAGATTTAAATGAGTTATTTACCCATAAGCCAAACTATCTTATAATTTTTTATTTTAAAATCATAAGAGTCCAAGCCAAATCCAGGCAAATAACAATGACATCAAGAAAGTATTATTGTAATTCTCATTCCTGAAAGAATTCCATTTCTAATTCAGTTCTAATTCCAGTTCTAATTCAGATGGTAATTAATTTCCCACTCCTAAAATAAAATGAACACAGAACAAATTAGCATTTATTCTAGGACACTAGCAATTTTGTCACATAGGTTTTGGATGATTTTTACTTTTACTAATTAACTAAAAATTGATTATTATTTTTTCCAAATATTTAGTGAAAATAGATATTTAGAAAGTATATTGATTTTCAAAAATGGTTACTTTTCATTTTCCACTTAATTTTCAGTTTTTTTAAATATTTATTTATTTAATTACTTTAGACTATTTTTCTATGGTTACATGATTCATGTTTTTTTCCTCCCCTCTTCCCCTCCCCCAACCAATAGCCAACTTGCAGTTCTACTGGGTTTTACATGTGTCATTGATCAACACCTATTTCCATAGTTTTGATATTTGTAATAGGTTTATTGTTTAGAGTCTATATCCCCAATCATATCCCTATCAACCCATGTTATTAAGCAGTTGTTTTTCTTCTGTGTTTCTGCTCCTACAGTTCTTTCTCTGGATGTGGACAGCATTCTTTCTTATAAGTCCTTCACAATTCTCCTGGATGACTGCATTGCTGCTAATAGGGAAGTCCATTAGATTCAATTGTGGCACAGTGTATCAATCTCTGTATAATGTTCTCCTGGTTGTGCTCCTTTTGCTCTGTATCAATTCCTGGATATCTTTCCACTTCACTTGGAATTCCTCTAGCTCTTTATTCCTTTTACCACAATAGCACTCCATCACCAAGAGATGAGACAATTTGTTCAGCCATTCCCCAAACAATAGATGCCCCCTCATTTTCCATTTTTTTGTCACCAAAAAGAGCATTGTACACATATTTTCCTTATCATCTCTTTGGGATACAAACCCAAAAGTGGTATGGCTGGATCAGAGTGAAGGTAGTCTTTAAAAGCCCTTTGAGCATAATTCTAAATTGCCCTCTAGAATGGTTGTACCAATCCACAACTCAACCAGCAGTGTATTAGTTTGCCAAATTTGCCACATCCATTCAAGCATTTATTCCTTTCCTTTGCTGTTATATTAGCTAATCTGCTAGGTTTCAGGTGGTACCTCAGGGATGTTTTGATTTGCATTTCTCTAATTATAAAAGATTTTGAAGGGGCTTCTGGATAAACATGGAGGCAGTCTAGATGCAAGACTCATCCTCTCCTCAGCACCCACCAATATAGACTACCTCAAAAGGCAATAAAAAAATTCATAAAAATGAAGGAACTTTATAGTAGGGCGCAACATTGAAGGTACATGGGATTTGGGCATTTCCATACTATAAGGGGGTGAAAAACTCCCACCAAAACCACAAGCTGATCTATCCTCCAACACTCCACCTACGGAGCCAAAGTCAGAGCCAGTGCACACCAGAATCAGTGAGCGAGAGCTATGTCTAGAGTGAGTAAGGGACACCTCCAAGTCCTTGGGAGCTGATTAAGACCACCAAAGACGTACCACTGAGAGCAGCTACACCTGAAACCCCAGTAGGCTGAAGAGCACAGAACATGGGCCCTTGCAGGAAAATAGCACAGCAGAAACAACTGAGATTCGAGAGCTTGCCTCAGGCAAAATCCTTGCTCCTTAGCTCTATACACAGAGAGCCTGCCCATCTTACTCAGATTTCTGACTAAAACTGGAAGGATAAACATCCACAGTGATGGCAAATTGTGTCCAGGAGCCACAATCTCCCTCCAAGAAAAACAGGAAAAGGGGTTGTCCCTAGAAAATTTTTGTGGAGAAAAACCCAGGCTAGAGAGGAAATACAAATAAACCCAAAACCTTCCCCAAAATTGGAAAGCTTATCAAAAAGGTGGAAGCCTTCTGGCAAGAAAATTGGGAAATAATTCAAAGAGAAAAATAACACTTTAAAGGATAAGAAATCCCAATTGGATAAACACCTGGAATCTACAAAAAGCAGGATAGACCAAACTGAAAAAGAAAAACAAAAGATTATAGTGGAAAATCAGTCCTTAAAGACCAGATTTAGGCAACTGTAAGACAATGGTCTTGCAAAACAGCAAGAATTAATAAAGCAAACTCAAAAGGCTGACAAAGTAAAAGAAAACATAAAATACCTCACTGACAAGATGAGAGATCAGAAAAACAGATCATAATGAGACAATTTGAGAATCATTAGTCTACCTGAAAAGCCAGAAATAAACAGAAATCTTGAAATCATGCTACAATAAATCATCCAAGAAAACTGCCCTGATGTTCTTGAACAAGGCGGGGGGGGGGGGGGGGGAATAAACACTGAAAGAGTTCATAGAACACCCTCTACACTAAATCCTCAAAAGACAACTCCCAGGAATGTAATTGCCAAATCCAAGAGTTTTCATGCTAAGGAGAAAATTCTACAAGAAGACAAAACAAATCAGTTCAGATATAAATGAGCACCAATCAGCATCACACAAGACCCAGCAGCTTCCACACTAAAGGACTGCAAGGCTTGGAACATGATATTCAGAAAGGCAAGAGAATTGTGTCTTCAACCAATTATCACCTATCCATCAAAACTGACTATATACTCCCAGGGTAAAGTTTGGGCATTCAAAAAAAATGTAAGATTTCCAAGTATTTGTAAAGAAAAGACCAGAACTTAGTGGAAAGTTTGTTATCCAAACACAAAGATCAAGAGAAACATGAAAAGGTAAATAAAAAAGAGAGGGGAAGAGAGGGAAAAATTTTTTTTAAACTTTATTCTTTAAGGGCTACAATTAGATCAAATTAAATGTGCTAATATATGGGGGGAAATGTTATTTGTACTCTCAAAAATTGTATTTATTATTATAGTAATTTGAAGAATCATTCACAGTAAGAGATTGGGGTAATGTATACTATAAGATGATATACAAATAAAGAAAGAGGGAGATGGGGAATTGAAGACGGCACCAAGAGATACTTGAAGAAATAAAATAAATATGATAATCTTTATCACACAAAGGTACACATGGGAAGGGGAGGGGAAGAATACTCTTATGATAAGGAGAGGAAGAGAGTGCTAATAGGTAATACTTAAATCTTACTCTCAGTGAAATCAATTCTGAGAGGGAAGAGCATCTTGGTCCATTGGGGTCTTGAATTTTATCTTACACTACAGGGAAAGTAAGAAGACAAAACTGAGGGGAGAGAGGAGGGGAGTACAAAAAGGAATGGAAAGAGACTGGGGAGGGAAATTAACAGACCCTAAGAAAATAAGAAGGGAACAAAAAAGGGAGGGGAAAGAAAGGGAAGCATATCAAGGGAGGGGATTAGGAGGATTTATTAGAAGTAAACCACTGGTTCAAAAGGATATAGCAAAAGAAGAAAGAACAGAACTAGGAGAGGATATCAAAATACTGGGGAATACAGAAGCGACAATCATAACTTTGAATGTGAATGGGATGAACTCACCCATAAAATGTAAATGAATAGGAGAGTGGATTAGAATACAAAATTCTAACATATATTGACTACAAGAAACACACCTGAACCAGGCAGATACCAACAAGGTTAGAATCAAAGGTTGGAGCAAAATCTATTGGGCCTCAACTGACAAAATAAAGGCAGGAGTTGAAATCATGAAATCTGGCAAAGCCAAATTAAAAATAGATCAGATTAAAAGGGATGTGGAAAGTAAATACATCCTGATAAAAAGGAGTAAAGACAATGAGGAAATATCAGTAATCAACATGTATGCACCAAATGATATAGCATGCAAATTTCTAAAGGAGAAACTAGTGGAATTGAAGGAGGAAATAGATAGTAAAACTATACTAGTGGGATATCTAAATCTTCCACTATCAAATTTAAATAAATCAAATCAAAAAATAAATGAGAACAAGGTAAAAGATGTTAATTAAATCTTGGGAAAATTAGAGTTAATAGATATATATCAAAAAATAAATAGGAACAAAAAGGAATATAACTTTTTTTCAGCATCACATGGTACATTCACAAAGATTGACCATGTACTAGTTCATAAAAACATGGCAAACAAATGCAGAAAATCAGAAATAATAAATGCAACCTTTTCAGACCATAAGGCAACAAAAAATATTGATCAGTAAGGGTACATGGTAAGCCAAATCAAAAATTAATAGGGAATTAAATAATATTATTCTCCAAAATCAGTTAGAGAACAAATCATAGAAACAATAATTTCATTGAAGAAAATGACAATGATGAGACATCCTTTCAAAATCTATGGGATGCCACCAAAATTTATATCAGTGAGTTCATATATTAACAAAATAGGGAGGGCAGAGGTCAATGAATTGGACATACAAATCAAAAATCTTGAAAGCAAACAAATTAAAAATCCCCAGAAGAAAACTAAATAAGAGATCCTAAAAATTAAGAGAGAAATTAATAAAATAAAAAGTGAAAGAACTATTGAACTAATAAATAAGACTAGAAGTTGGTATTTTGAAAAAAAAACAAACAAAATATACAAGTACTGGATAATCTAATTAAAAAAAAGAAAGAAGAAAGCCAAATTAACAGTCTCATAGTTGAAAAGGGAGATCTTACCTCCAATGAAGAGGAAATTAAGGTGATCATTAAAAACTATTTTGCCCAATTATATGACAATAAATATGGCAATCTAGATGTTATAGATGAATATTTACAAAAATATAAATTGCCCAGATTAACAGAAGAAGAAACAGAATTCTTAAATAATCCCAAATCAGAAAAAGAAATTCAACAAGTCATCAAAGAATTCCCTAAAAAATATCCCCAGGACCTGATGGATTCACAAGTGAATTCTATCAAACATTCAAAGAACACCTAATCCCAATACTATACAAACTATTTGACATAATAAGCAAAAAGGGAGATCTACAAAATTCCATTCATGACATAAATATGGTACTGATTCCAAAGCCAGGCAGGTCAAAAATGGAGAAAAAAAACTATAGACCAATCTCCTTAATGTGAATAAATGCAAAAATCTTAAATAGAATACTAGCAAAAAGACTCCAGCAAGTGATCATGAGGGTTATTTACTATGATCCGGTGGGATTTATACCAGGAATGCAAGAATGGTTTAATATTAGGAAAACCATCCACATAATCAACCATATCAAAAATCAAAGCAACAAAAATCATATAATTATCCCAATAGATGCATAAAAAGCCTTTGATAAAATACTAAACCCATTTCTATTGAAAACACTAGAAAGTATAGGAATAGAAGATTCTTTCCTAAAAAATAGCAAACAGTATTTATCTAAAACTGTCAGCCAACATCATCTGCAATGGGGATAAACTAGATGCATTCCCAATAAGATCAGGAGTGAAACAAGGATGCCCGTTATCACCACTATATTTTACATTGTACTAAAAACACTAGCTGTAGTAATTAGAGAAGAATGGGAAATGGAAAGTATTAAAATTGGCAATGAGGAGACTGAGCTATCACTCTTTGAGGATGATATGATGGTCTACTTAAAGAATCCTAGAGAATCAACCAAAAAGCTAGTCAAAATAATCAACAACTTCAGTAAAGTTGCAGGATACAAAATAAACCCACAGAAGTCATCAGCATTTCTATATATCTCCAACATATTTCAGCAGCAAGAATTAGAAAGAGAAAATCCATTTAAAATCACCTTAGAAAATATAAAATACTTAGGAATCATCTGCAGAGACAAACACAGGAACTATATGAACACAACTACAAAACACTCTCCACACAATTAAAACTAGATCTAAACAATTGGAAAAAAGATTAATTTCTCATGGGCAGGATGAGCTAACATGATTAAAATGACAATCCTACCCAAATTAATTTACTTATTTAGTGCCATACCTATTGAACTACCAAAAAACTCTTTTAATGAATTAGAAAAAATCATAACAATGTTCATTTGGAAGAACAAAAGATCAAGGATATCTAGGGAAACAATGAAAAAAAATGCAAAGGAAGGTGGCCTTGCAGTACCAGATCTCAAACTATACTATAAGGGAGTAGTCATCAAAACAATTTGGTATTAGCTAAGATACAGAAAGGAGGATAAGTGGAAGAGACTGGGGGTAAGTGACCTCAGCAATACAGTCAATGACAAGCCCAAATATCCCAACTTTTGGGGCCAAAATCCAGTATTATGATAAAATTTTCTGGGAAAATTGGAAGACAGTGTGGGTGATATTAGGTTTGGATCAACACCTCACACTTTACGCCAAGATACATTCAGAATGGGTGAACAACTTGAACATAAAAAGGAAACTATAAGTAAATTATATGAACACATAATAGTATACATATCAGACCTTTGGGAAAGGAATGATTTTAAAGCCAAAGCAGACTTAGAAAAAGTCGCAAAATGTAAAATTAATAATTTTGATTACAACAAATTAAAATTTTTTGTACAAACAAAAGCAATGTAACCAAAGTTAGAAGGGAAGTAACAATTTGGGAAACAATCTTCATAAGAAAAACCTCTGACAAAGGTCCAATTACTCAAATTTATAAAGAACTAAACCTATTGTACAAAAAGTCAAGTGATTCTCCAATTGATAAATGGGCAAGGGACATGAATAGGCAATTTTCAGTCAAAGAAATCAAAACTCTTAATAAGCACATAAAAATTGTTCTAAATCTCTTATAATCAGAGAAATGCAAATCAAAAACAACTCTGAGGTATCACCTCACACCTAGCAGATTGGCTAACATGACAGCAATGGAAAGTAATGAATGCTGGAGGGGATGTGGCAAAGTCGGGACATTAATTCATAGCTGGTAGAGTTGTGAATTGATCCAACCATTCTGGAGGGCAAATTAGAACTATGCCCAAAGGGTGCTAAAAGATTGTCTACCCTTTGATCCAGCCATAGTTCTGCTAGGTTTTACACAAAGAGATAATAAAGAAAAATACATGTTCAAGAATATTCAAGGATACGCTCTTTATTGTGGCAAAAAATTGGAAAATAAGGGATGCCCTTCAATTGGGGAATGGCTAAACAAATTGTGATATATGTTGGTGATGGAATACTATTGTACTCAAATGAATAATAAAGTAGAGGAATTCCATGGGAACTGGAATAAACCCCAGGATGTGATGCAGAGCAAAAGGAACAAAACCAGAACATTGTACACAGAGACTGAAACACTGTGGTACAATCGAATGTAATGGACTTCTCCATTAGTGGCAATTCAGTGATCATGAACAACCCGAAGGGATCTATGAGAAAGAACACTATTTACATTCAGAGGGAAAACTGTGGGAGTAAAAACACCAAAGAAAAACAACTTTTTGATTACATGGGTGGAGGGGGATATGATTGGGGATATGGACCTAAATGAAAATCATAGTGCAAACATCAGCAGCATGGAAATAGGTTCTGATCAAGGACACACGTAATAGCCAGTGGTATTGTGCATCGACCATGAGAAAGGTGGGGGGAGAGGAGGCAGGAATAGAATATGATTTTGGTAACCAAGGAATAATGTTTGAAATTGACCAAATAAAATTTAAAATAAATTTTGAATATTTTTTCATGTGTTTATTGATAGTTTTGATTTATTTATCTGAAAATTGACTATTCATGTCCCTTACCCATTAATCAATTGAGAAATGACTTTATTTTTTGTACAATTGATTTAGCTCTTTAAAATTTGAGAAATTAGGCCTTTTTCAAAGTTTTTTTATGAAGATTTTTTCCCAATTTGTCGCTTCCCTTCTAATTTTTGTTGCATTGGTTTTGTTTGTACAAAACTTTTTAAATTTATTGTAATCAAAATTATTTATTTTACATTTTGTATTTTTTTCTACCTCTTTCTTGGTCTTAAAATCTTTCCTTTCCCATTGATCTGATAGGTTCACCTAATTTAGTTAAAGTTTATTTCTTTATATTTAAGTCATTTACTGATTCTGAATTTATCTTGGTGTGGGGTGTAAGATGTTTATCTAAGCCTAATCTTTCCCATATTGGTTTTGTGATAAAGGATGAAAAGGTTTGCAATTTTCAAAAACTGTTGCAAAAAACTGAGAGATGCAAACCTTAGTAAGTCATTGACAGGAGCATATGATCAAGGGTCACATGGGAGCCTGAGGGATCTAAGTGAAGATTCCATCTGCCCAACTGACTTCTTCTCTCCTGAACATGTTGAGATTAAGGCTTGAAGAGGATTTTCCCTGTGATTAATGGAGAAAGGAGGTTTTCTGAATCTGACTGCTGGCAGCATCAATGAGAAGATCATTGGACTTACTTGAATATCTAACAACTTAAAGCCTTGGCCCTATTTGATTTGGACTCCTGGTGTGACATGTGATATTTGGGACATTAATTTTTAAGTTAGTAAAATACTTTAGTCAGTTATAATCTTTTAAATTAAGTATAAGAATAAATATATTCCTAAATCCTTATTCCTTCCTACCCTTCCCAAACCAATAAATCAGAATTTATTTATATGTTTTCCTCTTGTTTTTCCCTTACCCCAAATCCTACCATAACAGTTGATAATTTTCCTAGAAGTTTTTGTCAAATAGTGGTTTTTGTCTCAATAGCTGGGATCTTTGGTTTTACTGTATGCTATCTTGCTGAGGACATTTACACCAAGTATGCATCATTGATCCTCCCTTCTGTTTAGCCAATACCATATTGTTTTGATGGCCACTGCATCATAGTATAGTTTAAGATCCAGTACTGCTAGGCCTCCATCCTTCACATTTTTTTTCATTGGTTCCCTTGATATTTTTTATCTTTTATTCTTCCAAATAAACTTTATTATTTTTTTTTGTAATTCAGTAAAAAAATAAATTCTTTGTAGATTGATAGGTATGACACTAAATAAGTAAATTAGTTTGGGTAGGATTGTCATTTTTATTATATTAGTTTATCCTACACATGACCAATTAATATTTTTCCAATTATTTAGAACTAGATTTGATTGTGTGGAAAGTGTTTTGTAAGTGTGTTCCTTTAATTCCTGTATTGTCTTGGCAAAGAGATTCCTAAATGTTTCATATTGCCTAGTGTGATTTTAAATGGAATTTCTCTTTCTAATTCTTGCTGCTGAGATGTGTTGGAAATATGTAGAAAGCTGATGATTTATGTGGATTTATTTTGTATCCTACAACTTTTCTAAAGTTATTGTTTTCCATTAGCTTTCTAGTAAATTTTTTAAGATTCTTTAGGTAGACCATCATATCCTCTTCAAAGAGTGATAGTTTAATTTTCTCATTGCCTGCTTTATTCCCTTCAATTTCTTTTTCTTCTCTAATTGCTACTGCTAGGGTTTCCTAGTAAAGTACAATATTAAATAATAGCGGTGATAATGGGCGTCCTTGCTTAACTCCTGATCTTATTAGGAAGGCTTCTAATTTATCCCCATTGCAGATGGTGCTTGCTGATGTTTTTAAATATATGCTATTTATTATTTTTAGGAAAGCCCATCTATTCCTATACTTTTTAGTGTTTTCAAAACGAATTAGTGTTGTATTTTGTCAAAGGCTTTTTCTGCATCTATTGAGATAATCATGTGATTTGTGTTGGTTTGGTTGTTGACATGGTCAATTATGTGGATGGTTTTCCTAATATTGAACCATCCTTGCATTCCTTGTATCAATCCCACCTGAACATAGTGAATAATCTTCATGATAACTTGCTGGAGTCTTTTTGCTAGTATTTTATTTAAGATTTTTGCATCTATGTTCATTAAGGAGATTAGTCTGTAGTTTTCTGTCTCTATTTTTAATCTGCCTGGCTCTGGAATCAGTACCATTTTTGGGTTATAAAAGGAATTTAGTAAAATTCCTTCTTTGCTTATTCTGTCAAATCACTTGTATAGTATTGGAATTAGTTGTTATTAAAATGTTGAATAGAATTCACTTGTGAATACATCTGTCTCTGGGGATTTTTTTCTTAGGCAGTTCCTTGATGGTTTTGTCAATTTCTTTTTCTGAACTGGGATTATTTAAATAATCTATTTCCTCTTTTGCTAATCAAGGCAATTTTTATTGTTGTAGATATTCACCCATTTCACCAAAATTGTCATATTTATTGTCATATAGTTTGGCAAAATAGATAATTACCTTAATTTCCTCTTCATTGGAGGTGAGGCCACCCTTTCCATCTTGGATATTTTTTTATTTTCTGCTTTTTTTTAATTAGATCAACAAGCATTTTATTTATTTTATTTTTTTCAAAGTAACAGATCCTAGTATTATTTATTATTTCAATAGTTCCTTTGTTTTCCATTTTTATTAATTTCTCCTTTGTTTTTTATGATTTCCAATTTATTTTTTATTTGGGGATTTTTTATTTGTTCTCTTTTTAGTTTTTTAAGTTGCATGCCCAAGTCATTGACCTCATCCCTTTTTAATTTCTTTATATATGCACTCAGGGATATAAATTTTTGCCTGAATAGTGCTTTGGCTGCATCCCATATATTTTGATAAATTCTTTCCTCGTTGTCATTCTCTTTGATGAAATCAGTAATTGTTTCTTTGATTTGCTCTTTGATGAACCAGTTTTGAAGTATTAATATTATTTAATTTCAAATTAGTTTTAAACCTGTCTTTCCATAAACCCTTATTGATTATGATTTTTATTATATAATGGTCTGAAAAAATTTCATTTATTATTTATAATTTCCTACATTTTCTTGCAATGTTTTTTATGACCTAGTACATGATCAATCTTCTTTAATGCGCAATATGCTGCAAAAATAAAGATATATTCCTTTTTATCCATATTTGTTTTTCTAAAAATATATTTTATCGGGGCAGCTGGGTGGCTCAGTGGATTGAGAGCCAGGCCTAGAGACGGGAGGTCCTAGGTTCAAATTTGACCTCAGCCACTTCCCAGCTGTGTGACCCTGGGCAAGCCACTTGACCCCCATTGCCTAGCCCTTGCCACTCTTCTGCCTTGGAGCCAATACACAGAATTGATTCCAAGACAGACAGAAGGTAAGGATTTTAGAAAAAAAAAAATATATATATATATATATATATATATTATCTCTAATTTTTCTAACATTTCATTCACTTACCTTTTTTTATTTATTTTTTGATTTAATTAAACTAGTTATGATAGAAGGTTAAGGTTCCCCCACTAGTATGGTTTTACTATCTATATCCTCCTTAAGCACCTTTAGTGTCTCCTTTAGAAATTTGACTGCTATACCATTTAGTGCATATATATTGAGTACTGATATTTCTTTGTTATTTTTACTGCCTTTAATCAAAATGAAATTACTTTCCTTAACTCTTTTAATGAGATCTATTTTTCCTTTAGCTTTGTCTGAGATCATAATTGCTCCTGTCTTCTTTGTCTCAGTTGCAGCCCAGTAAATTCTGCTCTACACTCTTACCTTTATCCTGTGTATATCTACTTGCCTCAAGTGTATTTCTTGTAGACAACATATAATAGGATTCTGGATTTTAATCCATTCTGTTATCTGCTTCCTTTCTATTGGCAATTTCATCCCATTCTCATTCATAGTTACGATTACTGTCTGTGTATTTCCCTCCATTTTGACTTTCTCCTTAGGTTCTGCCCTCTTTGAGTCAAATTCAATGTGCATAAGAATTAAGTATTACCTATCTCCAACCTCTTCCAAACCCTTCCATTGTATTGGTTTTCTCCTCCCCTTCCCTCATGTACTACTTCATGAAATATAAATTTACCCTATTTTGTTTCTTTTCGCATTTCTTAGTGCTAACCTCTTTTTTCTACCACTAGTTTTATAGACACACACACACACACACACACACACACACACACACACACACATATATATATACTTATATATGTTGACATTTCATTCTACACAGTTTGTCTTTGTTCCCTCTAATGATACTTTGATGATAATAACAATTTTGAAGAGCTAACAATAACATATTTTCTTATTGGTATAGAAATCATTTGAACTTATTAGGTCTCTTTGAAAAAGTTAGGTGTTTTTTTCCCTTCTTAATCACCTTTTGGTGATTCTCTTGGGTTCTATGTTTGGGTATCAAATTTTCTGTTTAAGATCAGTCTTTTCTTTACCAATACTTGGAAGTCTTCTATTTTATTAAATGACCATAATGTTCCTGCAATAATACAGTCAATTTTGGTTGGAAGTAGAAGATGAAGGAGAAACAAGTAATGTAAGACCCTAAGATCTTAAATCAGAAGGACTAGAAGAATATTGGGACTATTTTTTTCACTTAAATTTAAATAAATTTTTTAAACCGTTAAAAAAAAGAATACAGTCAATTTTGCTGGGTAGTTGATTCTAGACTGTAGACTTAGTTCCCTTGCTTTCCAGAATATCATATTCCATGCCTTCCAGTCCTTCAGTGTGTATGCAGCCAGGTCCTGTGCTATCCTAATTGTAATTCCATGCTATCAGAATGGCTTCTTCTTTGCAGATTGTAGTATCTTTTCCTTGGTCTGGTAGTTCTTGAATTTGGCTATAATATTCTTGCACATTCTCAATTGAGAGTTAAATGCAGGAGGTGATCAGTGGATTCTTTCAATCTTCATTTTTTCCACTTGTTCAACAAATGTTGGGGCAGTTTTCTTGCTTAATTTCCTGTAGAATGATGTCCAGGCTTTCTCTTTTGTTATGATCTTCCAGTAATCCAATAATTCTTAAATTGTCTCTCCTGGATCTATTTTCCATGTCTGTAGTTTTATCAATGAGGTGTTTCATGTTTTCCTCCATTTTTTCATTCTTTTGATTTTGTTTTGTAGACTTTTGCTGCCTTGTGAATTCATTTGCTTCTGGTTGTTGCATTCTAATTCTTAAAGACTGAATTTCATCCCTGGGATTTTTGATCATCCTTCTTCTTCTGGTCTGATTTTCTCTGTGGTTCTTTTATATGTTTTGCCTCATTTTCAAGCTGGTCAATTCTGGCTTTCAAGACACTATTTATTTGTTTTAGTTCATGTGCCTATGTTTCCAGAAGATTTATTTTGCTTTTTAAATTCTTTTCCCAATTTTCTTCAGCCTCTCAATTGTTTTTCAATTGTCTTTTGAGTTCTTCCAAAGACTATGTCCAATTCACTGGAATTTCTGCATTTTTGTTTGCTGTTCCTTGCTCCTCATCTGTTCCATTGGTTCTTTGTTCATTACCTGGATAGAAGCTGTCAATTTTAATTTTTTTCTTTTTCTGTTGTTTACTCAATTTTTTCTCCCCCTCCCCCCCCCCCATTCTTTGGCTGTAATCTTGCTCCTCTGTTTATTTGCTGCATCTGTGGGTTTGGGCTGTTTGTTCCTAAAGGGGCTTCTTCTCTGATTTGCTGATTGACTAGATTAGGTTGATGGAGTATTAATGAGCCCTGAGGTCAGATCTTTCCTAGCTGGCTACAGAAGCTGAAGGTGTAAGTTCAGATTCAGATGCTAAAGGAAACTGTGCTTCCTGCCCTCTTATCAAGTTATTCTGTAATGGTTGCGACCTTTGTCCTGGGAGCTTAGTCAGCAAAGCTCTCAGTGCAGACAGTGAAGCAGGGGTATTGGAGATTGAGCATTCCTGCCCTCCAAAGGCTTCTTCTCTGCCCTATTGATAAGATTAAACCAGGGCAGAGCTTATCTGTGGAGCTGGATGTACCCTCAGGACAAAATCTGAAGAAGAGGGGGGCAAGATGGAGAGTTTTGGTTGTGAATAGGCTGCCCTCTCCATGATTGCCTTCAGCTGCCTTCCTCCTGACTGTGGATAGTGCCCAGAACCTAGCCCGGCTATGCCAGTAAGACACCCCCTCCATGCTGGCACCCTCACCCTAAGATTCCAGTGACCATGGGAGACTCAGCACAGTATTTTGGGGAGGACCTTTCCTGGGAGTCCTGGGACCTTTCTTATTCTTTTTCATTAATCAAGAAAATTCAGGCTTCTATGAATACCTTTTAAATTGAATCCAGTAGGAGGATCCTCCAGCTCTGTCCTGTTGTTAGATTTGATTTTCTGTCTCCTCAGAGCACTTTGTTTTGATTGGTATGGAAGAGTTTTCACAGATGTCTTGACTTTTGCTGTGTCTAAGCTGCCATATTGACTCTACCCTCCTTGAACTTAATTTAAAAAAAATACAATGCATCTATACACATAAAATTGAAAAGAGGATTTTACATGAAACTAAAAATCTCAATGTCAAAATACTTAGAATTTTAAGATCTAGAATAAATTCTCCAACAGATTTTATTAATATGTGTATGTGTATGTGTGTGTGTGTGTGTGTGTGTGTGTGTGTGTGTGTGTGTGTGTGTTGTGAAACTCTTTGGCAGTCTAAGAAAGCTTATGAATCCCTTTTCAGAATAGTGTTTGATGCACATGCATCCTTACACACACAAAATATATTTTTCCAAAGGAATTATATTGAAATACAATTATCAAAATAGTTTCTTCAACCAAGTTCATGGACACCAAGTTCTACACATCACTTTCAAAATGGCCCTTTTTGTGTTTCCTACTGAACTCTCTTCCATTTGTATTTTTTAATATTTCAATAATCTTCTTTTTGTTTTTGTGTGACATGACTATTCTTAATGACTTTTTCTCATTTCCCAAGCTCCTCAATTAATAAAAAAATAAAACAAGAGATTTAGAGGGAAAAGTTTACATTAAATAACCATAAAGTAAAATGAATCTACCCATTGATCAGATACAAAAATATACATTAGATACATAATTGTCCTTAAAATTATATTTTATTATTCACTAAAGTCATTATTATATATTGTTTCCCCCCACCTTATCCCTTCTTCTAAATACCTGTAATATTAAAATAATATCTCCTATATAGTTCTTTCAAGAAAAATGTAATTCCTATATATTATTTTTCTTTCTCTGTGACTGCCTTATTCCTTTCTACTGTTCACACATTAGATGAAAGTTTAAATTATTCAAAAAAGATGCAGCAAAGTGAAGAGAGAAAGATGATCAGAACTATTTACTTGCAAGTTCAAATTAAAACTATGATTTGTTATAAGGAAGAAAGGAATTAGTTTTACAGTATATTTTCACAATGTCAATGAAGCTAGTATTTGTCTAGTTAAATATGTATAGAGCTCAGATTAAAATCTTTAAGATTTAATGAATTAAGACTATTCAAAAATAAAAAGTAAAACTGAAAACTAAAGTACTAATGGGATTTAAAAATTATCATTTTAATAACATTCTATATTTATATGAGTGTTTGTTTCTTAGATAAAATATCAAAAAATCTGTACAGCTTATAAACAGTTTATATTAATATTTCAGTGCTCTACTAACTGACGTATATAGAGTAGATCCAAGAATACAATCTTGCTTGCCTTGGCATTTGGCAAATTCTATACTTGGCTTATCAATAAGGAAAATTTTTCCAGCAATAAGAGATATAGAAGAGTACAAAAAAGTCTATATTTTGGCGGAATTTTAAGAGAATATATCTATCCAATTACATATTAGGCTATGGTATTTTTAAAATTTATGTTAGCTTAGCTATCATAATGCTCTCAGTAAATCTTAGAATTTTATTGGGGTTTTTTTAAATAAGGCTAGAATCATCTAGCTATTATCTACTGAATTACCAATTTCCTATGAACAAATCTTTACAAATCAAGCTAGGAAAGTCCACATATGCAAAGAAAACTATTTATTAAACATTATATCTATATCTATCTACTTATATAGCTATACACATACATAAACAAAATAGATATTTAGACTAATTTTAAAAGTGACAATCCAAAGGAAAGTATGCCTGAAACTCAAATAGTTCTAAATGTCTAGACATCTTCACTCAAACACCAATAAGATGATTCTGGTTGTAAAGAAGGTGGAAAATAATATGAATTTTGTTACACCAATCTATACATCAATTTTGTTTTGCCAATCTATTCAAAAAAGAGACTATTAAAAAATTCAAAGGTGTGACATCTTGAAAGTTACTACATTTCTTGATATCAGTATAAGATAGGACTACTGGGTACAATGACATATTTGATGCATTTGAAACAGTACCAAGTTCACTTGGAAGTTTATATAGGAATTTTTACAATCCATGCCAATAACAGATAACTGGAAACATTAATTGGTGGCTCAAAACTTGGTGAGATGAGTTAATTATCCAAAAGTTGAAAAATAAGCAGGGTCATGAGAATTAATTTTAATAGTCAGTTATCCATAGTGTCATGTTAGTCTGTCATGAGCATGAATATACTACTGCCTATGTACAAGGAATTGTGTTAAATGCTAGGGATATTAAAAAATTCAAAAACAGCTCATCTCCTCAAATGCATTACATTCCAGTGTGAGTGGCAACATGGAAATAATTGAGCATATAAAAGATTTATACAAAGTAGGTGTTTAGTATCAATGATACACAATGGAATATGGTAGCAACTCATGAATTTGAGGCAAAAACCTATAGAAGTAGATTAATTAAATCATTAGCTAGCATAACATTACTCCCTTAGAAGCTAGAAGTGACCTTCATTTCTCATCATACACACTCCAAATTCCTTAGTTTAATATTCAAGATTTTTTTATCAACAAAATCTTTTACTTCCCCAAAGTCAAATTTTGTCACATCCTACCAGGGCGTCATATATTCTATTTCCTTCTTTACTATATATATTTCTTATCAATAAAATGAGGAGTTGGAAGTAGGGTCCATTCAACATATTAATTATGCTGTTTTTCATAATTTATCAATAAAGATACAATACAGAAAAACTATATTTAGCTTCACAATGAGGATGAAGTGATTTAATTTAAGTTAAAATTATCTTACAGCTAATGTAGTGTGGGACAAAGCAATGAACTGAACTAGGATGTGCAATCATCCCTGGGATGCCAAATAGTACAGGATAAACAGAGACAATCGATCCTTTTTTTATCCCAGAAGCAGCAATCTGTTAAGTATGAGGTAAAAGGATTCAAAGCTGTTTCAATATGTACATCTCTAATTATTAGGGCTAAGAGCATTTCGTAATATAGTTATTGATAATTTGGATTTCTTTGGAATTGGTCTGTTCATATCATTTGACCATTTATTTATGGGGAAAAAAGTAACTACTTTTGTTTTTTAAATCAGTTCCTTATGTGTCTTGAATACAAGACCTCTGACAGAGAAACAATGCGAAACTTTCTATTTAGTTATTTCCTTACTAATTTTAACTACATTAGATTTAATTATAAAACCATTTTATGTTATATATAATTAAAATTGCTTATTTATTCTTGAATCTATCATTTCAGTTATGAATGCTTCTTATCCATAGATACGAAAGGTTATTTCTTCCCTGCTCCTTCAATTTGTTTATGAGTTGACCTTTTAAGTTTTGAACAATTATATCTTCCAACTTCTGCTATGTGAAAGGTAAAGTGGTCAAAAGGAAGACTGGAGACACTGAGATTGGTTACCAAGCTAATTCAATTGTAGAAGATACAGGTGAAAAGGATTAGAATTAATCCAGGGACACTGACATTGGAGATTGGAGGTCATATTTTGTTTAAATAGAAACTAAAGGACTTAATGACTGATTTGTTATTCAAGGTCTAGGTAGGACCACAAGTCAATGATTTCTACAGTGTATCAAGCCCAGATAAACTATAGAATGGTGCTAACTTCAGCATGGAAAGGCAAACTGGGAAATCATTCACTCAGGTGTCAATAAGCACCTCATATGTGCCATTCATTGTGCTAAGCACTGGGTATCACATATAGTAGGTAATTGACTAGGGATTCAGAGGAAGTCCAAAACAGTGTTTCAAGCCTATTTTAAAAGATTATGAGTTGTGTCTTGGACATATTGACATTGAGCACTATTAGAACACCCAGATAGTGGAGTGTACTAAGTAGTTGAAATGCAGGTCTGGAATCCAGAGACTAAAAGTTATGTGTATATTTATGTGAATGTGTATGTAATATGTACATATATATGCATATATATATTTACATGCACATATGTGGGGAAAGAGAAAGAGGGGAGAGGAGAAGAGATCAAGATTTTGAAGTCTTATGCATAAGATAAAAAACATTTCCAAAGAACTTTGAGTCAGAAGACATTTCTAGGGGTTAGACAATATTGAAAAACAATGCCATCCAATTGAAACCTCATAATGATATCCCCATGGAGAGCTTGTCATAAGGAACCATAAGGACAAAAGTGGAAATGTGGCAAGAAATGGTGTCCCAGACAAAGGAAGTGACAAAGACTTGATTCGTTGGTTCTATTTGGAGCTCTGGAAGGAGAGATATGATTAAGTCTCCAAGGAGCTAATTAATTGTCTCACACATGGAAGATTATTGGCTTTTGCTGATCTCAGTATATTCTTTGTGTTCTACACAGATGCCAGCCTGGATGGCCTAGAGGCACCTTGTACCAGGACAGTGATGGCTGCCAGAAACCTATTGCACTGGCTAACTAGAGACTTACTGACAGTAAGACCTATTATCTCATTCATATGTTGGAGTTTGGGGCTTTGAAATTATAGTCACACAAAAGTTTTGATGCCATTTACATAGATCAGAATTTCAGGCATGGACAAACAACCTATTTTTACACTAGTCAATATTTATTTATCATATCAATTCTTTATTAATCACTTGGTATATATCAACCATTCTGCTATGTGCTAAAGAGGGAAAGGAGGGCAGAAATAGTCCCTACTTTCAAGGAGCTCATATTCCCCACTTTTTCCCAAACTCCCCAGTGGGTAGGAAAGTAGTCCTAGATACATAAACCTTAACACAGGAATGAGCTTTCCCCCCAGGCAATCATATAATCAGTGGATTAAAGATAGTCCAAAGCCAGTTCAAAACCACCAGATTGAAATAGAGTTAACTAGCAATATATTGATCTCTAGAATAATTATAAAGGAATTCCAATATTTTCCACAAAAAAGTGAGGGATTTGAACACCCAACAATGACTAAGAATTCTGGAAGTTAAGATGGAGGAGTACACTACAGCAATTCCATGTCACCACAAGAATCCTCTCTGACTAAGATTAAAATATCACCACAAAATAAATACAGGAGTGAAAGAACAAACAAGTAGCCAGAGTGAAACAACTTTCAAGAAAAGAAAAACAAAAAAGGTAGGCAGAGATCATCTGGTGAACTGGGGTGAGAGGAAAGGAGAGCCAGCAAAAGACTATAGAAAGGAGGGAAGAGCAAGCCAGGAGCAACGCACTTCCAACCCCCAACCCCCATTTTCAATCCCAGGTTCAGAACCAAAATCCAAACCCAATATTCAGATCATGAGGTCCTGCCTGGGCAAAGAGTCATACAAGCCAACCCATGACTGTTGATATTTTAAACCTGTGAAGAAGTCTAGAGTCCCAGCCCAGGGCAATCTGGTCTGAAGTGGGCTGATCGATGTGGGCCCAGAGCAAAAACAGGATTTCCAGTCTGGGCTTGGTATAAGTACATAATATACAATTTGGGGTGGCTGATTAAGTACTAAGTATTGATCTTTCTGCCCAAACCTCAGGGCTTAAATCCAAGACAGGACAATCAAGGATGTGATTGATTGGATCCAGTATACAGTAAGACCAAAAACTTGAGCCTAAGCCTAGGGCTAGAATTTGGTCAGTCCCTGACATGATCATGGTCAGAGTGAGATCAAAAGCTTATATTCAAGCCTGAAGCAAATCCTTAAGCCTTCAGAATCTCAAGGGAAAATTGAATCATCATGGGGAGGAGACTCCCAGAGCTCAGACATAAGTAGTCCTCAGATGCAGAAAATAAGCTGAGAATAGCATCAAGCAAGGACTGAAATTTAAGAGGGTACCCCAACTTCCCAGAAAACAGAGCCTACCTATAATTTGATAGGAAAAAATGAGCAAATAACAAAAAAAGCACCTAATGCTAAAGAATTTTTATGTAGACAAAGTCAAGGTACAGAAACAGAAGGGGACAGTAAAAGCAAAGGAAACACACAAAATTCAAAAGAAAAATTTAAATATGACACAAATTTCTGAAATAAATGAAAAAAAAGACTTTGAAAAGCAATTAGATGGGGCAGAGGAAAAGTAGGGAAGAGCAATGAAAGTAATACAAGAAAAAATGAAAGTGATGCAAGGAAAAAGGAAAGTGATGCAAGAAGAAATGAGCCAATTGAAAAAGAAGAACCAAAAACTGGAAGTGAAAAATCAGATCTTAAAAATCAGAATCAACCATCTAGAAACTAATGACTTCATGAGAAACCAAGAAATAATAAAGCAAAATCAAAAGACTGAAAAATACAGAGGAAAACATGAACTATCTTATTGAAAAAAAACTGACCAAGAAAAGAGATCTGGGAGAGACAATGTGAGAATTATTGGACTACCTGGAAAACATAATCAAGGGAAAAAAATTTGAATATCTTATTACAGGAAATTATCAGTGAAAACTGTGAATCTTAAAACTTCTCAGACCCTACTTCAGAACACTTGGTAAAGACCATTTCCCACTTTAAACAATGAAGGGACTTAGTCAGGAATGTGAGAACTCTACTCCACCCATACTTAAGCATACTTTAGGCAAAGATAAATTTGTAAACTCTTTACTGAACAATGAAAAAGTACTTAACTCATACTTATAGTAAAGCAAAAGCCTTAAGCTAAGTCTATTTTTAGGAAGGTTCTAAGTACCCATGATGGTCAGGCAACTTGTAAACTTGCAAGTGGCAAAGAGGTGAGAACTTACTCAGAGGTTTCTTCAGGTGTGAATTACTCAAAAGTTTAGTCTACTCAGGTGTGAATTAAGAATGGTCTTTCCTTTGGAAAACATCTACTGTGACTGGTAGATGTGAGAACTTAGGGGGGGGTGACATAGGAGAAAATTCTCTTTAAAAGGAGATGAGAAGCTGAGAGCAGAGGACTCTCTCTCAGAGACTCTATCTGGAGATGGAGCTGGCCAAAGCTGAACTGGTGGTCTCTGAACACTAGAGTCTTGCTTGGACAAATCTTGTGGTGAGTTGATAAAAGACTGACTGTTCTCTCTCTTAAGGCTTAAGCCTTAAGGCTGGCCTAAGCTGGTCTAACCCTTTTCCTACTATTCCCTCTTACTCTCTTACTTCTCTCCCTTTTTAAAAATTCCTTCATTTGTATTAATTAAAATCTCCATAAAACCCAGCTGATTTGGATATATTTCATATATGGGAATTTTCCCTGGTGACCACTTTATTTTTAATATTAAAAAACATAACTTTGAGGTCACAGTTTATGGCTCCAACTATTTTAATCATTATAAAACTGCCCAAAATTCTCAAACAAGAAAAAAAATTAAAATTGAAAAATTCACAAATCACTTCCAGAAAGAAATCCCCAGATGATAACTTTCAGGAATATATCAATGCAAGTGCCACCAAACTAAGGAGAAAATTCTTCAAATAGCCAGAAAGAAACCATTCAAATACCATGGAGCTACATTCAGGATCACTCAGCATCTAGCATCTTCTACCTTAAAGGATTGAAAAGATGGAATATGATATTCAGGAAGGCAAAAAAATTGGGATTACAACCCAGAGTCACCTATCCATTAGAACTGAGTATATTCTTTCAGAGGAAAAAGTGGTCATTCAATAAGATAGAAGATTTCCAAGCATTCTTGAGGAATAAGCCAGACCTAAACAAAAAAATTAAATTCCAAACATGAGACACAAGATAAGCCCTAAAGGGTAGATAAGAGAAAATTTAAGGGACTTATTAATGTAAAAATGTTTATATGTCTATGTTGAAAGAGGATTTCTGTAATTATCAAAAATTACTCTTAATAGTAGAGAAAATAGAAGGAATTTACTCAGAAAAAGGGTGGAGAAGTAAGCTGATTATAATGATATGAATTATATGATAACAAATTATAGGATGTGCATATAAATGTGATGATATGGAATATTTGTGTATGATATGACATATATGCATATGAATGATATGTAAAAACATCAATTAAGGGCTGAAAGAGAGGGCTGCACTGAGAGAAAAGGGAAGGGTGAGATAGAATGTGGTAAATCATATAACATAAATAGACATAAAAATCATTATAGAGAGGGGAGGATAAGAGTGGTGATGGGAAATGCTTAAAATTTACTTTTATCTTAACTGGCTCAGAGGAAAAAAAAGAAGTATACTCAGTTTTGTATTGAATTCTATCTTACTCTTCTGAGAAATAGAAGAGGAATAAGACAAAGGAAGAGGGAGGTAATTGTAGGGAGGAACAAGTGGGGAGTAACAAATAGCAAAATATTGCTGAGGAGGAACAGCGAGAAAGGAAATAGAAAAGGATGTAAAGGAGAAAGTAAGATGAAGGACAATACACAGGTAGTAATCATAATGCTAAATGTGAATGGAATGAACTCACCCATCAAACAGAAGCAGATAGCACAGTGGATTAAAAACCAGAATCCTACTATATGTTGTTTACAAGAAACACATTTGAGACAGAGTGACACACACAGGTTCAAGGTAAAAGGCTGAAGCATAATTTATTATACATAATCTAAAGTAAAAAAAAAAAAGCAGGAGTAGCAATCATGATACTAGACAAAGCCAAAGTAGAAATTAATCTGATTAAGAGAGATGAGGAATAAAATTAGATTTTGCTAAAAGTTACTATAAACAATGAAATAATATAATTACTAAACACTTAAGCACCAAAGGGTATAGCAATTAGATTTCTAAAGGAGAAATTAAAGGAGCATAAAGAGGAAATAGATAGTAAGACCAGGCTAGTGAGGGAGCTCAACCTTCCCTTTTCAGAACTAGATAATTCAAATCAATGAATAAATAAGAAAGAAGTAATGGAAGAGCATGAAATTTTAGAAAAATTAGAGTTAATATATATCTGGAGGAGACTTGAACAAGGATAAAAAGGAATATACTTTCTCAGCAGTACATGGTACATATACAAAAATTGATCATGTACTAGGCTTAGAAATATTGCAAACAAATTCAGAAAGGCAGAAATAATAAAAAATTTTGATTACATCAAATGAAAAAGGTTTTGTGCAAACAAAATGAATGTAACCAAAATTGGAAAGAAAGCAACAAACTGGGAAAAATCTTTATAACAAAATTCTCTGACAAAGGTTTAATTTCCCAAATATATAAGGAACTAAATCAAATTTACAAAGAAAAAAAAAATTAGCCTTATCTCAATTGACAAATGGTCAATGGATATGAATAGGCTGTTCTGAGATGAAGAAATCAAAACTATCAATAATTACATGAAAAAGGGTTTTAATAATTTCTTGATTAGCAAAATGCAAATCAAAGCAATGCTGAGGCACCACCTCACACCTGGCATATTGGCTAATATGGTAGCAAAGGAAAGCAATAAACTTTGGAGGGGATGTGGCAAAATTGGGACACTAGTACACTGCTGGTTGAGTTGTAAATTAATTCAACCATTCTGGAGGGCAATTTGGAACTATGTACAAAAGACTTTAAAAGATTTCCTGCCCTTAAATCCAGCCATAACATTACTGGGATTTGTACTCCAAAGAAATAATAAGAAAAATACTTGTACAAAAATATTTATAGACATGCTTTCTGTGATGGCAAAAAATTGGAAAATGGGGAGCTGTCTAATCAATTGGGGAATGGTTGAACAAATTGTAGTATCTGATGGTAATAGAATACCATTGTACTGAAAGGGATGATAGACTGGAGGATTTCTACGTGAATTGGAAAGACCTCTAAGAATTGATGCAGAGCAAAAGTAGCAGAACCAAGAGAACATTGTACATAGAGACTGATACATTGTGATACAGTCTAATGTAATAGGCTTTTCTATTAGTAGCAATGCAATGATCCAGGACAACAAGGATCTTATGAGAAAAAAAAAGCTATCCTCATCCAGAGAAAGAACTTTGGGAGTAGAAATGCAGAATAAAAACATGATCAATCATGTGTTTTAATTGGTATAATTGGGTTTTGTGCATTAAAATATTACTCTATTGCAAATATGAATAATATGTAAATAGGTTTTGAACAATGATGGATGTATAACTCAATGGAACTGCTTGTCAACCAAGGGATTGGGGATGGAAATAGGAAGGGAAAATATCATAAATAATATAACCATAGAAAAATATTCTAAGCAAATAAATAAATTATAACCAAAAAACAAAAACCAAAAAGTCCTGGAAGTTGAAATACACAAAATGGAACTTATTAAGGGACTATCAATCAATCAACAAACATTTATTATTTATTTTCATTGTACCCAGCATTAAGGCTAAGTGCTATGCATACAAAAATAAAGCAAAAATAAAATTCTCATCCTCAACATACTTTGTGATTTGAAAAATTTTATTTAATTAAGAATATTTTTCCATGGTTATATGATTCATGTTCTTTCCCCTTCCATCCTCCCAACCCCCCTTCCATAGCCAGCAAACAGTTCAACTGAGTTTTACATGTGTCATTGATCAAGACCTATTTCCATATTATTATTTGCATTAGGGTGATAGTTTTGAGTCTACATCCCCAATCATATCCCCCTTGACCCATGTGATCAAGCAATTGTTTTTCTTCTGTGTTTCTGCTCCCACAGTTCTTTCTCTGGATGTGAACAGAATTCTTTCTCATAAGTGCCTCAGAATTGTCCTGAATTATTGCATTGCTGTTGTAGTAGAGAAGTCCATTACAATCATATGTGACATAGTGTATTCATCTCTGTGTATAATTTTCTCCTGGTTCTACTTCTTTCATTCTGCATCACTACCTGGAGGTCATTCCAGTTCACAGTGAATACCTCCAGTTCATCATTTCTTTCAGCATAATAGTATTCATCATCAAACATATACTACAATTTATTCAGCTATTCCCCTATGGAAGGGCATCTCATTTTTTCCAATTTTTTCCCACCACAAAGAGTGTGGCTATGCATATTTTTGTATACATATTTTTCCCTATTATCTCTTTCGGGTATAAACCCAGAAGTTGTATGACTGTATCAAAAGGCAGACAGTCTTTTCAAACACTTTGGGCATGTCAACATGGAATCTAGAAGTCCCCAGTTTATTTAGTTTGGAGGTAGAAACCCCAAGTTTTGATCTTGTCACAGCTGGTGTCAGGCTAACAATAGACATCCTGGTAGTTTGAGTGGAAATAGCTAATCCCATCAGAGGTTAAGTCTCTCTTTTATCCCAATGGTTTCTCCCCCTAGGCTAAAGTCCTTTACCAAGGTGGCCCAGTCCTGGGCTGAGTCTTTCCCTTTTGTGTCCATTGTAAAGCATCAGCCCCTCACTGTTATTCCTATCTAGAACTCATCATTTTCCTTTCTTAACATTATGAATTCAATCAACATTCCCTCTTTTCCTCAGCCCCCATGTTTTACCTAGAAAGGAATTTAAGTTCCCCAACTTTAATGGATCTTTGAAATTGTCATTATTTTATGTTTGGCATTCTCAAGGTTCAGTGACCAGGGTGGCCAGAGTTCAATCCTCTGACTCTGTGCAGTAGTGTGTGGCATGCAGCTCTGTGTCGAGGCCTACAAGAGTTGAACCACTTTTGCCCTTGATTAAAGAGTGATTTTGACTAATTAATAGTTCTGTGTTTTTTTCCCAGTCAACAGGCATAAAGTAATTTATATTTTAATAGAAGAACATTATGTCAAATAATAGAAGACCTTATGGAATTACCATGAAATTGTTCATAATTTTTCTTTCGCTATATGTCTTGGGAAGACCAAGTTTATTCATGTTGCCTCTCCATCAAGAGCAAGAAAGTGTCAGTTGCCCCAATTACCAAATTGGACAGATGAGCAATATGCCCTCAACCAGTTAAGTTGATAGCCAATAGTTCATAAAAAATAATGAAACTAAAAGTGTCATTCAGGTTCACGAGTATTGTCTGTATCTTCCCAGTGACTATTCTATTATGAAATATCAGAAATACTGAGAGAGATTATCATCCCCAGAGTACACAAATGTCTTCTATCTTGAAGAATCATACTTCATGCCCAGGGAAGAAAGCTAGAAAATTAGGAGTTCATAAAAAAATTTGGTGTGTGTGAATTTGCTATGCCTGAAAATTATAAACTATATCATATAGAAGATAGGAATTTTTTTTTAAATCACGTCCTAAGTTATGTTCCAAAGAACATCTCTCCCTTGTGATTTAGTGAATATATCTCCATTCTTCATGTTATCAGAGAAAAAGTTCCTCAAATGAATTAAAAAAAATGTTTCAATGTGAAAAAAAAATTAAATAGTGTGCAAAAACAGAGCCATGGAACAGAACTCTGATCAATGGCAAGAGACTGGAGGGTAGAAAAAATGTAATATAGAAGAGAATGTGAAAAGATGGACCACAAAAAAGAGGATAAAAAATCCTGGAAAGACTTTTATGAAGTGTTGGAATGTGAAGTAATCACACCCAGGAGAACATTGCCCACAGCAAAAGCAATCATGTATGATGATCAACTGTGAATAATTTAAATATTATCAGTAATTCAATGGTCCAAGACAATTCTGAGAGACTCATGATGAAAAGCGCTATCCAACACAATAGAAGGAATTGATGGTGTCTGAATACAAATTAAAGTTATAAAAATTTTCACTTTATCTTGTTTGTGAGTTTTTTTTAAATGTGCCTTCTTTCACAACATGACAAACATTATCATATGTATTGTAAAAAAAAAAATTAAAAATAACCTATATCATCTTACTTGCTCTCTTAGGGAGTGAGGAGAAGAGGGAAGGAGAGAGAGAAAGACATGACTTACAAACTGGCAAAAAATGATTATTAAAAGTTTTATTGACACGTAAAACAAAATCATAAAAGAGAAAAAAAATATGGGACTACAGATCTCTGAGATCAGATTCTTCTGGAAGAAGAGGATGTAGCAAACTCTGAGAAGGAAATATCTATAATTAATAAAGGTGGACTTTTCCAGTGATCTAAGGCAAGAGAAAAGAAAATGATGGAGTTAGAGACAGAAAGGATTATATATGCCATTTTATATAACTACCTCATTTTTCAGATGAAGAAACGTGAGGCTGAGATGGATTAAGTCTATCCCAAGGTCCAATGGACAATAATTCAAAGAAAACTGAGACTCACCAAATATCATGTTGTTTCATATATACTGTGCTGGGATCAAAGAAAGAAGGGACTTCTGGTGACATTACTTATTTCAGCCCTGCTGAGAGATCAAGAGGCAACTCTTTGTTGACCTGACAACAATAAAGATATCTTCAGTGTTTTAAGGGAAAACATCTAATATCTGAAATAGAAACTTCCTAGAATTTTTAAGTAAGATGATGCACACACACATGCTCATACACATGTATTTGTAAATCTGAAAGTACTCTATAAATGCCAGAAGGTAGCTTAGGGAACAAGAGATTAAGAACTGTCTTGGAGTGAGGAAGACCTCAGTTCAAATTTGTCCTCAGATACTAACTACCTTTATAAAACTGGACAGATCAATTAAAAAAAATCTCTATATGCTTGTTTCCTTGACTGTAACAGTAAGAACAAAACAGCACTTAGTTCCCAGTTTATTCTGAGGATGAAATAAGATAATTTTTGTAAAGCTCCTGACATGTGGGTATATGTGTTAATTTATTTTAGAAAATCTAAAATGCTTTTAGGTCATCTTGGAAAGTATATCCAGTGGAGTGTCACATGAATCTATAAAAATAGACTCGAACTCTGGACTTCAATCCCCACAAGCCCTTGCTCCACTTGCCCAAAATGCTTTGTAATCTCATGGAATTCTAAGGTGGGCCGAGATTGAGAAGGGATTTAACCTGATTGCAAAGGCTTTTGTGGTCTCTTTTGGACTTCCATTTTGGAGCAGACGTGGCTCTTTCCATAATGTAGGTGAGGTCTTGTCTAGGCCTCTCTGGCCTAGGCACGTTTTTCTTATCCTTTATTTTCTTTAATCTTTAATTTTAATAAACCTCATAAAAATATAATACTCCTTGAGAGGAACTAATTTCTGCCTCAGATGCCTCAGTCTCCCCTAAATTTTAATCTTTACAGTTGGCATAACCACTTCGGGAAAATGAAATATCTCAATCTTCTGATTTCTTTTCTGATCTTTAGCTCAGCTTTTAATATCCTAGAAATTTTTTTGATCCACATTTCTCTGGCCGAGTTTTTTTTTTTACCCTTGCAAAGCTGCTGCTTGTGCCAGTCATTAGCTCCCAGCCCTGCCTGCCTGCCTGCCTGTCTGCCACCGCCATCTGCTTTCTTTGGACTGCCAACCCTGGCTGCCTGCTCTGCTTGGCCCTGCTTGTCTGTGCTCTGGCTCCGGCCCTGCCCACCCCAGTGGTCTTTCTCTCACTCACCTGGCCCACCTGATTCAACCAAGATTGCAATCACCTGGTGACCTGCATGCCCAACAAACCCAGATCCTTGGCTTGTAACAAAACGGGGGTTGAGGGGGGGTTGGCTCCACGTGGGCGACCTGGGCTCTAGGCTCCACGTGGACTGGGGCAGGAAGAAGTATCAGAGCAGGGGAGAGAGAAAAAGGGAAAGAGAATAAACAGACTTTTCAAACAGAAACTTAAAAAGCAATGGGCTGTTTAAAAGAATACCTTTTGACTGTTCTGGTAATTTCACTGATTTCACCTGCGTGCCAGAAGAAAGATTCAGCCCAAAGATTCAACTTTGAAGGGGCAAATGAGTGGCTCAGGGAACTGATATCCAGGCCTAAAGACATGTGGTCCTGGGCTAAAATCTGGCCTCAGATACTTCCCAGCTGTGGGGCGCTGGATGTGTCCCTTAACCCCCATTGTCTAGCCCTTACCACTCTGCCTTTGGACAATAGACATTTAAATGGATAATTTAAAACAAACAAACAAAAAAACAAAAGAACTTTAAAGACTGGAGGTTATAAATTTTGAGGCATTTCAGACTCCAATGATTTATACAAATCTCTGTATTCTATTGCATTTTTGTTTAAGGTTTACCTTTGTGATTTCAAGTTCATATATTACTGGATTCAATATTATTTTGTTATGCTGTTCATTTAATGTACTGAGTTAACTACTGTTAAATTCTGTTGTTTTCCCCCTATAACTGTGCTGAACAAATATTATTGTAATTAAGCCCATATGAAAAAAAAAACAGCCTTTTTATTTTGACTTTGTAAATTATCACATAGAGGATAGATGGACTTCAGGACTGGTTACAATTGTAGAACAACCTTTGGAAAATTAATGTGCTAAATATCTCAACTGATTTAAGGGTTTTTTAAAATATGATTTTTTGGAATTTTTTTTAACAATCTCTGGTTATTTTTGCCAGCCCCTACCACAAGGTAAGGCCCAGTAGCTAAAGTGAAATACATTTTATAACCCCCAAACTTCCCGCATTTCTAAATATGTGTATGGAAGTTGGGGCAGTTAATCTCAGGGCATTTGTACCCCTAAAAAGCCTCCAAAAAAGGAGAACCCCTGTATCTATACTCTTTAGCTCACTATTTTACTTCCACCAGAATGATATATAGATTTCTTGATTATGTTCTTAACCCAAGATGAGTTTTATCTTGTTAAAACACACACACACACACACACACACACACACATATATATATATATATATATATATATATATATATATATATATATATGTTTATTACCAAGGTTGAAAGATTGCTGTTTATAAAACTTGTGACAAATGTCCATCAATTCATAAGTTTTTTTAAAAAATGCCATACAGCAATTTATGTGAAATATGATAGTGTATTTGTTTGCTATTGTAATTAATTGGGCTATTGAGAATTTTGGGGATATTGATATCTACATATTTGTACTACTATTCAATTCATTTGTCATGCTCACAGTAGAGCATGGCCAAATATTGAAGAGGAAATGGATCTCGTTTTTGGTGAGAAAGCCTTGTATTCTAGATTTCTTAGCTGACACAGTGTGTCAATGATTATAAGCTACATTTTTATTTTTTAAAGCTCTTTTATTATAATATTTTTCTTGTATGTGCAATATACTATTTGTTTTTTTCTCCTTTTTATATTTGAAGCACATATCACCAGCATTAAGGTTTTGATTTTTCAGTACTACAAGTTTAAGATACATTTGCTAATGCATGCCCTAAAAAGCTTATGACTATAAAAATGATGCCACTAATTATTTTTTTAAATTATGGGACTTTGCTTAATGATTCTGTCTGATTCCAGGACAAGATATACACACAAGAGCCATTGCACAGGGCCAAAGAAAAGCCAATCCAGGATGGATTGATGCACTTCTAGGCCAACACAAAGGTTTTGAACCTAGTGTGAGACTTGGGGTTGCGACACTTATGTTAAGATGTAGGCCTTCCTTGTGTCCACACTCACTCTGAAGATACTCACAGATGAGTATTCCCAAAACCTTGGCTCCTATAATCTGGTCCCCTTTTCTGCCTTTCATAGTGTGGTACCTTTCTGTAGTCCTGGCTACTGACTGGGTAAATGCATCATTGCTTCGATCATTTTGATTGAGCCCTGATTCAAGGAACTGTTATAGATTTATTTTTTTTTCACTTGAAATTTTTACACATAAGACTTTGATAGTCTATATTTTCATCCAGTTTTTTCTTTTTTTTTAATTTGGATTTTTCTGATATCTTTTTAATATCTCTTGCCAATTTATTCATATACCTCAGCCATGCATCCCTAAGTGATCCTAAGTGATCAATCACCCTCTTAACAGGGGGAATGTAAAAAATATCATTATTTAAATTGCAAAGTTTAAATTCCTTTTGAGAAGGCTTTTAGGTAAAGAAGATGCTAGCTTTCTGAATCGAGAACTGAACTATTGGAGAAGCCACCATGAAGAAGCCTCCAGACCACAAGTTGCACAAAATTGAACTTTGGGTGTAGTTGATTGAACATTTATTTGTATGTATACTTTCATGCCAAAGGGGACTGCCCCCTAACTGGCTTTTTGTCAATGCATCCAGCAGTTATTGGTTTTGTTCTTTTTTTTTCTTATCCTCAAATTATTGTAATCTTTAAGTTGATTATGTTTTCATGATCCTTTTTGGGGAAACTTGTCTCCCCAATAACGATCAAACGGAGATATGTAAAAATAGACTTGAACTCTGGACTTCAATCCCCACAAGCCCTTGCTCCACTTGCCCAAAATGCTTTGTAATCTCATGGAATTCTGAGGTGGGCCGAGATCGAGAAGGGATTTAACCTGATTGCAAAGGCTTTTGTGGTTTCTTTTGAACTTCCATTTTGGAGCAGATGTGGCTCTTTCCATAATGTAGGTGAGGTCTTGTCTAGACCTCTCTGGCCTAGGAACATTTTTCTTATCCTTTATTTTCTTTAATCCTTAATTTTAATAAACCTCATAAAAATATAATACTCCTTACAGAGAGAAACTAATTTCTATCTGCCTCAGTCTCCCCTAAATTTTAATCTTTATAAATCACTGCTTGATCCTTTGATGTTTGGCACTTTAGTTTGTTGAAAAAGGAAACTAATACCATTCCAATATTGAAACAAATTAAATTGAAGAAAGACTAGGAAAGATATGATAATAGATAAAGGATGAAAACATATTTTGCCAGGCTAAAATATTGAGTTAAAATTACGGAGTCTGAATTTGATAGGGTTAATTACGTGATCTCATATTTAGGTAAAAAAAAAAAACAACTTTTAATAAGTATCACACTATGTAGCAAGTGGCATAGCTTCCAAATGCCTAAAGGAGAAACTGCATAGTTACAAGATAAAATAGACAACAAAACCATATCAGAAGAGAACATTAAACTTCCCCTATAAGAATTAGATAAATCAAACCAAAAATAACAAGAAATAAATGAAAAATTGAATATATTTTTAAAAAGTTAGACATAGTATACTTCTAGAAATACTTAATGGGAAGAGAAAGGAATATACCCTTTTCCTCAAGAGTATATGGCAGCTTCACAAAAAAAAAATCACATAATAGAACATAAAAGCATCACAACTAAATGAAGGAAAATAGAAATATTAACTGCATTGTCCTAATACCATAGTAATTCTATCAAAATTACACTGAATAAGAGAAAGAAGAATAAAAATTAATTGAAAATGAAATAACCTTATATTAAAATGAGTGGATCAAAGAAAACATTTAAAAAATAATCAAGAATTTCATTAAAGAGAATTATAACAAGGAGACAATATACCATAAATCTTTGGGATACAGCCAAAGAAGCACTTAGGGGACCATTTAAATCTCTAAATGCTTACATCAATGAAACAGAAAAAGAGTAGATTTATAATATGAATATGTCACTTAAAAATAATAAAAGAACAAATTAACCCCAACTAAAATTAAATACCAAATCATGAATCCTGAAAATCAAGTAAAATGTTAATATAATTGGAAGTAGAAAAATGAGAGAACTAATAAGAAAAAGAATTGGTTTTATGAAAAAATCAAATAAACCAGTTATTAATTTGACCAAAATAAAGAAAAACAAATATCAAGTATTAAAATAATGAAAAGAGGAAATTAAAACAATTACTTGGATTATTTGCCCAAATATATGTTAATAAATTTGATAATCAAAGTGAAATTTATTAATTATTAAAGAACTATAAATTGCCAAGATTAGCAGAAGAAAAAATAGAATACTTAAACAATATCATGTTAGGTTATAAAAAAGAAATTAGAGAAGAGATTAGTGAATTCCCTAAGAAAAATGCCCCAGAGAATAACTCTCAAAGGAACTACAATACAGCCCAGAGCAACCAGGAAGGGGAAGGAGCATAGTAGGCTTGATCTAGCCTCTAGAAGGTAAGAGTGGAAAACAATGCAATACAGAACACCCAGGAAAGGTAGCAATGGGAAGAACTCACCAAAAGGTCTATCTTCAGAGGAATTGGACAGAACCCAACTTAAACCAGTTAAACTGAAAAACTGCAAACCTCCACATAGCAGGACATTCAGGCCACCTCTCCAGACTTTTCAATCTGAGACTGAGACAGCTGAACCCATCCCTGCATGGTACATATGCAAGACATTTTCAATCTACCCTATGAATGAAGCTAGATTTCAGCATATTGACAAAAATCAAGGGAAAAAACATAACCCCCCAAATGATCAAAAATTAAAAACAGTCTGATGCTAGAAAAATATTTCAACAATAGAGATGACCAAAATACAAGCTCAGAAGAGGACAGCAATACAAAAATAAAAATAAATGAAGCCTCAAAGGAAAATGTGAAAGGATGAAAAAAGACACAGCACCAGATGGATTAACAAGTGAATTCTGCCAAAAATTCTAATATTCTATAAACTATTCAGAAAAATTGCTGAAGAAAGAACTCTACAAAATTCCTTTCATGAAACAAACATGATGCCAATACCTAAACCAGGAAGAACAAAAACAGAGAAAGAAAACTTTAGATCATTGTCCCTAATGAATATGTATGCAAAAATTTTAAATACACACGTAAGACAATCACAGCAGCCCACCACAAAGTTCATAAACTCTATTCAGGTAGTTTTTACACCAGGAATGTAGGAACGGTTTTATATTAGGGAAATTCTCAACATAATTTTTCATATCAATAACAAACCCCAAAGAAATGATATGATTAATTCAGTAGATGCAGAAAAAGTTTTTGACAAAATAAAATGGACATTCTGATTTAAAATCACTAAAGAATATTGGATTGAATGTGGCATTCCTAAATATTATAAATATCATCTACATAAAACCATCAGCAGAGGTATCACCTCACACCTAGCAGACTGGCTAACATGACAGCAATGGAAAGTAATGAATTCTGGAGGGGATGTGGCAAAGTTGGGACATTAATGCATTGCTGGTGGAGTTGTGAATTGATCCAATCATTCTGGAAGGCTATTTGGAACTATGCCCAAAGGGAAAGACTGTCTGCTCTTTGGTCCAGCCATAGTACTGCTGGGTTTGTACCCCAAAGAGATAATAAGGAAAAAAGACCTGTATAAATAATTCATTGCTGCACTCTTTGTGGTGACAAAATTTGGAAAATGATGGGATGCCCTTTGATTGGAGAATGGCTAACAAATTATAGAATATGTTGGTGATGGAATACTATTGTGTTCAAAGGAATAATAAAATGGAGGAATTCATAGGAACTAGAACAGCCTATAGGATTTGTTGCAAAGTGAGAGAAGTAGAACCAGGAAAACATTGTATACAGAGACTGATACACTCTGGTACAATCAAATGTAATTTACTTCTCCATTAGTGGCAATGCAATGATTCTGAACAACTTTGAGAAATCTATGAGAAAACCACTATTCACATTCAGAGGAAAAACAGTGGGAGTAGAAACACAGAAGAAAAACAATTACTTGATTTTATGGGATGAGAAGATAAGACTGGGGAGGTAGACTCTAAATGAACATCCTAATGCAAACATCAACAAAATGGAAATAGGTTCTGATCAAGGACACATGTAATACCCAATGAAATTGCTCATCAGCTGCAAGAAGGATGGGTGTACAGGAGGGAGAGAAATAATGTGACTTTTGTAACCAAGGAATAATGTTCTAAATTGACTAAATTAATTAAAAAAAAAATAAAACAAAGTAGTTGAAAGAGAAAAAATAAATAAAACCATCATCAAAAATTGCAAAACTATCAGCAACCATTATATGTATTGGGAATAAGCTAGAAGATTTCCCAATAAGATCAGGAGTCAAATAAGGATGCCTATTATTACTACTACTTTTCAATGTTGTTCTAGAAATATATCTATAGCAATAAGAGAAAAAGAAGAAATTTATGGAAGCAGAATAGGCAGTAAGGAAATAAAGATATCATTCTTTGCAGATGAAATTATTGCATACCCAGAAAATCCTGGAGCATTAATGAGAGAACTAATTGAAACAATTAACAATGTTAACAAAGGTTCAGGATATAAAATAAATACACTAAATTCATTAGCATTTTTATTTACCACCAATAAAACTCAACAGTAAAAGATAGAAAGAGAAAATACCATTTAAAATAATTGCAGTGGGCGGAGTCAAGATGGCGGCTTAGCAAGCAGCAAAAGTTCAGACCTCAGAAAACCCTTCCTTACCGATTACAAACTGAATGCTCCTAATTCAAACTGAACAACAGGACAGAGGCCTGTTATAGCCAAATTAAAGAACTATCAGACCAAAGAAAAGATATTATAAGCTGCCAAGAAGAAGTCATTCAGATACCAATGAACCACAGTGAGGATAACTCAGGATCTGGCTGCATCCACACTGTAAAAAAGGAAGGCATGGAATATGATATTACAGAAAGCAAGGAAACTAGGTGTAACAGTTAAAATTTAGGAATATGGGGAGACTGAGGCAGGTAGAAATTAATTTCTCTATGCAAAGAGTATTATATTTTATGAGGTTTATTAAAGGTTGAGAATTTAAGAATATACAAGTAAGAAAAAACACGTGCCTAGGCTGGAGGCCTGGACAAGACTTCACCTACATTATGGAAAGAGCCACGTCTGCCCCAAAATGGAAGTCCAATAGACAGCCCGCCTACGGGGAAGACCCTTTAAATAAAAACTTTGCTCTCTTCCCAGGTGAGAATTCAGTGAGATTAGAGGGCATTCTGGGAGATAGCAAGGACTCCTGGGGAATGGAGTCCAGAGTTCAAATATCAATTTTACATAGGTCGACAGCCAAGAATCAACTACCCAGCAAAACTGACTATATTCTTACAGGGGGAAGTATGGTCATTCAACAAAATAGAAGAATTTCAAGAATTCATAAAGAAAAGACCAGACCTGAACAGAAAATTTGATGTCCAAGCACAGAACTTAAGAGAATCATTAAAAGGTAATTACAAAAGGGGGGAAAAAGAAAAACAAAACAAAACAAAAAAAAATTTTTAAGAGACTCAATAAGTTAAAATAATATGTATCCCTATAAGAAAAGAGGTCATTGGTAACTCTTAAAAACTGTTGTTATTACCTGGGCAGCAAAAAAAAGTACACTTAGAGGGAACAGTGACAAACTGTATAGGATGAAAGGACAAGACATAAATAGGTATATAGATATATGCATGCAAAAATACATACACATGAGTATGCATTTATATACATATATATAACTAGAGCTTAAAAATAGCTTATATTAAAAGAAATGGGAAAAGAAACAAATGGGGGTAAATTTATATGTCATAAAGAAGCTCAGGGTGGGAGGAACGAGAGCATCAATACACTAGAAGGGTAACAAGGTCAGAGACAGGAAATACTCAACTTTTATGTGCTTTGGAATTGACTCAAAGAGGGAAAAACAATCCAATCCATTGGGGGCAGAGAATAGATTTGCGCCATATAGGGGAGTAGAAGGGTAACAAACAGTCTGGTGGGGAGGGAAGCAGTACAAGAGAGGGAGGGGGCAGGGAGTTAATTTTAGAAAGACTACAGGGAAAATAAGAAATAGTATACATGTCAGACCTTTGGGAAAGGAAAGATTTTAAAACCAAGCAAGACTTAGAGTCACAAAATGTAAAATAAATAATTTTGACTACATCAAATTAAAAAGTTTTTGTACAAACAAAACCAATGTAACTAAAATCAGAAGGGAAGCAACAAATTGGAAAACAATCTCCATACAAACCTCTGACAAAGGTTAAATTACTCAAATTTACAAAGAGCTAAATCAACTGTACAAAAAAATCAAGTCATTCTTCAATTGAAAAATGGGGAAGGGACATGAACAGGCAGTTCTCAGCCAAAGAAATCAAAACTATTAATAAGCACATGAAAAAGTGTTCTACATCTCTTATAATCAGAGAGATGCAAATCAAAAAACTCTGAGGTATCACCTCACACCTAGCAGATTGGCTAACATGACAGCTATGGAAAGTAATGAATGCTGGAGGGGATGTGGCAAAGTAGGGACACTAATTCATTGCTGGTGGAGTTGTGAATTGATCCAACCATTCTGGAGGGAAATTTGGAACTATGCCCAAAGGGCAATAAAAGACTGTCTGACCTTTGATCCAGCCACAGCACTGCTGGGTTTGTACCCCAAAGAGATAATAAGGAAAAAGACTTGTACAAGAATATTCATAGCAGCTCTCTTTGTGGTGGCCAAAAATTGGAAAATGAGGGGATGCCCTTCAATTGGGGAATGGCTGAACCAATTGTGGTATATGTTGGTGATGGAATACTATTCTGCTAAAAGGAATAATAAAGTGGAGGAATTCCATGGAGACTGGAACAACCTCCAGGAAGTGATGCAGAGTGAAAAGAGCAGAACCAGGAAAACATTATACACAGAGACTGATACATTGTGGTACAATCGAAGATAATGGACTTCTCCATTAGTGGCAATGCAATGTCCCTGAACAATCTAAAAAACACTCTCCACAAGCAGAGGATAAACTGTGGGAGTAAAAACACCAATGAAAAGCAACTGCTTTACTTCAGGGGTGGAGGGGATATGACTGAGAAAAGACTCTAAAAGACTCTAATGCAAATACCAACAACATGGAAATGGGTTAGAATCAAGAACACATGTGATACCCAGTGGAATCGCACGTCGGTCATGGGAGAGGTGGGGGGAGATGGGAAGAAAAGAAAATGATCTTTGTTTCCAATGAATAATGTTTGGAAATGACCAAATAAAATAGTGTTAAAAAATAAAATAAAAATAAAAAATAAAATAAAATAATTGTAAACAATATAAAATTACTATGAATCTGTCTGCCAAGAGAAACGTAGAAACTATACTATCATAACTATAAAACACCTTTTAAATAAATCAACTCAGAGTTAAATAATTGGAAAATCATTCATTTCTCATGTGTAAGCAGGGCCAGTAGATATGAATGCTAATTCTTCCTAATTAAATTTACTCATTCAGTGCCATACCAATCAAGCTACCCAAAAGTTATTTCATAGAGCTAAACAAAATAATAACAAAATTCATCAAGAAGAATGAAAGTCTTCTAGAATATCAAGGGAATTAAAGGAAAAAATATGAATGAAGGTGGCTTAGCTATCCTTGATCTCAAATTACATTAGTAGGCAGCAATCATTATGCATTTTAAAAGACCATAATAACCTTGTGTTTGATAAAACTAAAGATCTCAGCTTTTGAAAGAAGAATTCACTATTTGACAAAATCTTTTACAATATGCCAGAAATTGAGTATAGTCCAGTACCACATGTCATATACCAAGGTAAAGCACAAATGGATACATGATTTAGAAAAAAAAATGAAAACATAAACAACAAATTAGAGGAGCACAAAATAGTTTATCTCTCTGCTCTATGGAAAAGGGAAGAATTTAGTTCAAAAGAACACAAAGAACAATAAGAGGTGTAACATAGATAAGTAGGCATATACACATTTTCATATATTATAAATTTTAAAAAGGCAATCATTTAATATTTTCCAAAATGAAAAAGTCATCTTTAGTTTAGTTTTGTTTTTTTTAATCCAGAGATGAATAACTAATTTCAAACACTCAAGTTAAAAGGTTTTTTCCTTCTTTTTGGTTATTTTTATATCTCAGTAATGATGCTTTTGTAAACAAAGCACTATAACAAATGGAGATTGTTTTATTGCCTTAGGATTATCTTTATCTACTACACAAACATGCTGCCAAATAGCAACTATACTGAAGTAGAAGCAAAATTAAATGCCTACAATTGCCATTAGCAATTGTGAAAAATTATTAATCTGTCTAGAGAAAACTAATGGACATGATTAGGAGAAACTAAAAGTCTACATCTTATGGAAATCAATAGCCTCAATGTATTCCCATATGATAATGAATTGCAGAGTAGTGAGCCAAAGATTAAATATGCTTTAGTATACACTCTACCCTAGCCTATCAATTTCTGCTTTTGACTTGATCTTGGTTTGGCTTATATAAACCTCTAATTGTTGCTATTTTTTAAGATGGAATCATAGCTGTTCTGACTTTTCACGAATGTAATAAAATTTTGCTTATTAAAATTATGATTCCATAGGTTATAGATTAAATCAGTAATTCTGGAATTGTTTTCACATGGAATCAGGTCAAAACCTTTTACCTGACTCCTAGGTCTACTTTTAGTAGACAGATCAGAATTTTAGAGTCATGAGAACTCTCCCTGTACTGGCCCAGGCAGTGTTGACTATTTAGTCTGAAAATCAAGCATATTCTCCTTCATCTAATCAGGATGATTCCTAAGCAAAAGCACAATAAAATACTTTTCTATTCATACCTCCATGGCTGTGTTTATTTAGTTTTGAGGTGGTACTTTAAATGATGGGACTTCCTGGAAAATCTTGAGATGATTGAATAAAATGGAACATTCTTTGTGCAAGCTCTGTTAGGACAATTTCCTGGAAAGAGACTGGATATTCCTTTAGACCTTGGTTTAAGCCCTTCTTTGAGAGCCTCCAATAGTATTCTTATTCATCAATAATGTCTCTGTCTGTTCTTACATTCTTAGTGTTATTACCTTTAGGGCATTTCTCTTGGTCCCTTTGGCTTCCTATGATGTTTTAGAACATCCTCATTCTATCCTTTCCCTAATCTCATTTCAGATATGTTAGCATCAACCTATTGCTTTTCTAGGCCAAACCATCCCAAGTCCTACTTTAATTAGTCAACAATAATAAATGTGTTCCTGCACAACTTTTTCTAGGTTACCAAGGACCTACAAGCTCCCTCTCCTGGCCTTAAAAGGTCAGTCCTTTCCTAACCTGTCCAATAATGCTCATCCAAAATTGGCATATCTAAGGTACATTGAATATTTTCACCAATTTGCCTTTTTCATTTTCAACAATTAAGGTTGTATTTATATGTATGTCTACATCAGTAATAGATTTAACTAAAATATTTTCCCCTTCTTATTTTCTGAAGCCTATTCACATTTAACCAATAAGGAACCAGAAATATTGTCTTGAAATGTACCAGATGTGAACCTCAAAAATTCCCAGACCCTACTTCATAAGATTGGATTAAGACCATTCCCCATTTGGGCAGTGAACTCTACTTAGATCAGGAATGTGAGAACTCTACTTCACCTACTTAAGTCTGCCCTAGGAGAAGATACAGTTGTAAACTCTTTTCTGAACAATGAAAAGTACTTAAACCCATACTTATAATAAGGCAAAAAGTTCTTAAGCTGAGTACCTATAAAGGTCAAGCAACTTGTGAATTTACAAGGAACAAAGAGCTGAGAAACTTACTCAGAGCTTTCCTGGTGTGAATTACTCAAAAATTTATACTTTCTTAGGTGTGGACTAAGAATGGTCTGTCCTTTGAAAAACGTCTATTGTGATTGGTAGATATAAGGACTTAGGGGAGATGACATAGGAGAAAACACCCTTTAAATAGGAGCTCAGATTCATTCAGATGAAAGATTGAGCTGGTGAAGTTAGCTGAGATGGAGCTGGCCTGGTGTCACTAGAATTCTTGCTTGGACAGATCTTGTGGCGAGTGATTAAGGACTGACTGATCTTTTCTCTTAGAGCTTAGGCCTGGGTTGGCTAGGACTGGCCAAGGCCGGCTTATCCCTTTCTCATTATTCCCTCTTTTTCTCTCTTTCTCTCTTTCTTTAATTCCTCATTTTGTACTAATTAAATTCTCTATAAAACCCAGTTGACTTGGGTATATTCATAATTGGGAATATTTCCCTGGCAACCACCTTATATTTGATTTAAAACAAAACACTGTAGTGAAAACATATTTCCTGCGGCCACAACTTACTTATCCACTCTTATATCTACTACAATTTAAGTCTTCCACTATTTTAACTCACTATAGTTTATGACCTCAACTCTTTTAAATGTAACACAGAGCAGATTAGGATTGTTGGAATAACCAAATTAATTGGCAGCTTTAGATTCTAATAGGAGATTATAGATTCAACATGCATGAGAATTAAAATAAGGAAAATTAATTGTATTATTATCTGTTATTCAGACCTTAAAGATTGACAAGAGATATAGTTCACATGAAGTAGAAAACAGAAAGTTCAAAATAAGTCAATTTGGGGGGCAGTGGCTGAAAAGGTTTCAATTACATATATGAAGACAAGTTTATTATAATATCTTATCCTTATAACTTGATATATCATTATTTCTGTTATTTTGCTCTATGGGTTTTTCTTCCATCTGAGTCTCTCCATTACTCGATCTTGTCTTTTCCTGAAGGTACTAATAAATTAAGGAGATGTCTAGTAATATTTTTTTTGCAAAGCTCATGGTTTCTAGCTTTATTCACCATCCTCATCTCTCTCCCTTCCTTTCCTTTTAAAAGAAAAGTCTTATATGATCATAAAATCATAGATTAATTATTTGCCAACCTTCTTGGCTGGTCATATACAGCAGATATCTTTTGTGCAACCTCTTATACAAAGGTTTTCCTTCGCAACACAGAATAGCTTTCTTCTACCCAATATGAATATATCCTCTGCAACAGTATATTTTTATGGCCCTTTACAAATCACAATTGTAACTATTTTTAAATTTTATTGATTCCATTTGTTTTTATCCAATAGTCTTTTCCAGATACACACACACACACACACACACATACTCACTTTCCATAAAGCTAATCAAAGACAACTGATACATTTGGAAGCATCTGAAACATTTCATGTTCTAGTTTCCTATCTATCCACAGAGAGGAGAGAAATGTCATTCCTCACCTAATCTTTGAGACCAAGATAAAATCTGTAATGTTGATTTTTCTAAGAGAGTGGTATTTCATTTTTAGAGCCATATTACATCATTAAAAAACTTTTTTTTCTTTTAGAAGGGCTTGGTAAAAATTAGAAGTCACCAATAAGGATACCATTGATCAAATCACAAAAAGGAAATAGCCAGGGAAGGGGAAGGAGTTATCAGTAATGATCTCTAAAGTTCCTTACAGCTAAGTCTATGGTCTGTTGTGGCATCTCAACATTGAAAAGGTCTCTACACCTGATTATGTTATCTTGGGATCTTTTGTTCAATTGGAGGACAGGGAAATTGTTCTGCTTGGTAGAGAAGCAGTATCATGCAGTGAAAAGCTTTCCATTCAAAATTAATGAAAGGGCCAGGATTCAAATCCTAGCTCATTACTTGGTAGTGATATGAATTTGGACAAGCCACTTCCTTCTGGAGCCCAAGTTTTCTCAGGCTAAATTTATTTCCAGCTCTAATCTAAGATGGCCTAATCCTATGATTTTAGAATAATATATTCATGATCAGACCATATTATTCTGGGTGACATAAAGCCTAAGAATGATGGCAAACAGGTTTGAGAGTCACCAGCTCTAGTTACCTTCAATTGGTTTTGTAGCAGCCATGACAAATCATTCTGTTTGCTAACATGCAGAAGAATGATCTTTACAGACTCATTACCGTACTGGTGTCTGCCTCGGCAATGTGAAGCAATCTGTGCTTAATGTGAGACAGCAGCAACTGCCAGCACCTACCACTCGAAGAACTAAATCAGCATAAAAATTCCCTTGTGAACACCATGGAGAGAAGCTAATGGCGTGTGTAGGGAAATATTTTGTTTCTTATGAGTGCTGGCAATGCTACTTTCAATGCAGTCAATGCCTTTGATGGGCAACAAGCATGTACGCTGACATGCTGATAGCTGTCAATCAGCTCCCAAGAACTCAGATGGAAACATTTGCAATTCTGATATGACATGCAATACTGGGAAAATGTCCCCAGATTTGACCTCTAGAAAACTTCCTAAGGAATCCGAATAACAAGATCGATGTGAGAGGAGCTCCTGGACTTAGCTGCACGTACTGTTTGGTCATTGTGGATGTTTTTCCTAGACACTTAAAGTGGCAAGGCTACATGCAGTGCAGTAAATGGATTCAATTTGGGGATGTAGTAGGAGTTGCAAGAACATATATTATTAGTTTATATGCAAAGAAAATCTCACCAATTTGGACTCTACTAATTTGGAATTTAGTAGAGGAGAAAGCTATGAGAAGTTTATTGTTTTATCTTTCCAAGTTCACTTAATATTACTTCCCTGCCAAAATGTATGGTTAGCAAGGAAGCTTTTCACAGTATACAACATCCCATTTCCCATCTCCATGTCTATGTACAAATTGTCTCCTGTATTCAGAATAAAAGCTTGCTTTCATAAACTGCTTTGGTAAAGTGTGTGAAGCATATAGTCTCACAAAAATCTCTGTGAAGTAGGTAATATTTTATCCCCACTTCAAAGATGAGGAAATTGAGCATAATCAAGGGGCTGACCTGGGGTAACACAACTCGTCTGAGGTCTGATTTGAACTCAGGCTTTCCTAATTACAAATTTAGTGTGCTCCCCACTGTGTCAACTCTTTGATTCTTTTGTTCCCTTCAGGGATCAATTCCATAGCCACCTCCTATATGAAGTCTTTATAAATCTCCACATTTATACTATTTCCCCAGATCCCTGTAGCTGCCCTTTACATATCTATCTGGGTACATGTTTTTGTTTGTTTGTTTGTTTGTTTTTGTTTTGCTTTTTTATTTTGAGAAGAATGTATGCTTCTTGAGGAATCAGGCTACTTAATTTTTATCTTCATGTCTAGTGTCTAGGACTTTGGCTGGCACAGAGTATTTAATAAATGCTTATGCTTTAGTGCAGGGGTCCCCAAACTACGGCCCGTGGGCCACACATGGCTCCCTAGGGCCATTTATCTGGCCCCCACCACACTTCCAGAAGGGGTACCTCTTTCATTGGTGGTCAGCTAAAGGAGCACTGTATGTGGAGGCGCCACAAAGTGCAGCATGACTCACGAACAGTACTACTTCGGGTGACATAATCCTTTGCATGGTGCCTCGTTATGTGAGTAACAGTGAGTAGGAGGTAGCGTGCAAAGGATTATGTGGCTGCACAATGGAAGACATCAGCATGGTGAGCAGAGATCTGGGGGAGGAGATTCCGCACTGTGTATACTGCTGCCCTGTATAGAGGTGGCAGTGATGGGCCTGTGCAAGGTGTGACAGGCACATCACAGCCAGCGCTGCAGCCTCCGCTATCCCAGACAGAGGTAAACAGATTTTATAGATTTGTTCATAGTTTTTTTATAGTCTGGCCCTCCAACGGTCTGAGGGACAGTGAACCTATCCCCCATGTGAAATGTTTGGGGACCCCTGCTTTGGTGTATATATGAAAATTGAACATGGGAATGAAAGAAACTCTTTTTCCACTGTAGTTTTCATATGGACATGGTATTTAAATTTCTGTTATTCAGTCCCTTCAGGACTGATACAAAGACTGTGTGTTGGTATGAACGCACAAATGTGCATTATTAAAGAAAATGGAGTCTGTCTCTAAAAGCAACAAGAGGAACCAGGGAACTCTACTGGATTGATTGAGGTATTAGACATGATGCTCACTCTTGAGAATATGTCCTAAAATTGACTAATTCAGCTCTTGTATGAAAATATATATTTTTTTAGCTTCTCCAAGTATCCATGTTCAAGAGAACCCACAAAGGAAAAATATAGTAATATATCACATACAATATTCACACCCATTTGTCACTGCTTATAGATATTCTAAAACTGATGATTCTTAGAGAGTTAAGTATAGCTGACCACAATGTTCAGGTGAGAAATGGAATTCCCTAATCTGTTTTCTTCAATGTCATGGAATAAAGTAAGAAGGTGATTTTTTTTGGTCTGCTATTAACAGAAAGCAAGCATGATCAACAAGATTAGATGATTTCTAGGTTTTTTCTAACTCTAAGATGCTGTAAATCTCAGGTTCATTGACATACCTCGCCTTTTTCCAATGGTTCCAATAATAAGAGTTTCCTGACCTAACTTAAAAAAATGTTCTGATATCCCTTTTGTAACAAAATTAGTTATATAATCCTATATATTTCATTTAATGCATTGCAAAACATAATTATGTTAAGGTGATCATAGACCACTAAAGATGAAAAATACTCTATAGATATTTTTCTTATATATGACATCAATTTTTCAAATTAAAAAAAAAGTTTATGTAATTATTGTATTAAAATGGAGCACATCAATACCAAGCCATTCAGATTATGATTCAGGAAATAAATGCCAAACATATTCACTTTACTAATTATTCCATTTCTCATCAGATTTATACTTCTCTGTTTGACTTTTCCTTTAAGGGTTTGAAGCTTTTAAACTTCATTTATTGGTTTTCTTGATAACTTCATATTGCTGATACCAAGGCCCTTCAGGCAATAAAAATTCAATGATTACTTTACTAACTGAGATCATTAGGGCACAAGTTTATTAACTTCACAGGACAATTAGTCCCTTGGCAAAATTTCTTGGCCATTTCCTTGGCTACAGTTTTTATCTTAATTTCCTTAACTGGCTTGGATTGTCATACAAAACTGATTTATTTGCCCGTCAAGATAGGAGATGTAGGCAATCCCCCCAAATCACCCCATTCCTCAATTAAAATTTCTACTTAACTTAAAGATTCCAAATATGACATCTATTTCCTTAATGTGGGTCCAGGAATAAAGACTATATCATAAATGGTAGGAGAGTGTCATTAAATATTTGAGAATATGAATAGAAAATATTAAATCATACTCTTACTACCACAGATTTGAAATAGGTAAATATTATATTTGCTTTGCTTATTAACTTAGTTGTTTCCATTTTTTTTTGCTCAAAAGACCATGTTCACAGTTGATGACTAAATGATTTAATTAATCCTGTATAATAACATTTATGCATACTATTTAATATGCACCATATCCTGTTATAGTATATTAATGGTTAAGGACAATATTATCAGTACTATGAAGTAGACTCAGAAGCACAGATCCTAAACAAGTCAGAATCTAATAGAACATTCATGTTTATACTTTCAACCACAAACGCAGACATTTTCATACTAAACAACCTCTCTGTCTTGCCCTTTCTGGTATTTGGTTTCCAACAATTGTCCTAAGAATTGGAGAGCTTGGTTATTTTCCTACCATCAAACTTAAAGTTTAAGTTTATTTCCTTGACAACACCCCAAATTTTGTCGACCTTTTTGGCAGTTTTACCATTTTATGTTAAAGCACTCAGGAAATATTTGGCTAAGGATTTTCACCTTATTTTACAGGATCATAATGTTTCTAAGAACTTTTTATTAGAGATGTTATTTATGTTATTTATTCCTAAATGCATTTGCCCATATAAAAAACCATATTTTCTCTCCAATAGCATATCACAACAGAAAAATTTTGAAACTGTAGTAGTCAAAGATCTTTCTGACTCATGAGGGTGTTGTCTTTTTTATTCTAGGTCATAGATGCAAGGATGGGAAAGGATTATTTTAACCTCCCCCCCCAAAAAAAGTGAATTTTGCATTCTAACAACATCTCCTATCATATAATCAGCTAAAGACATTACTGTATACTCTCTCCTGGGATTCTAGCCTTGACATTTTCCCATCTAACAAGATTACCTCATAATTGAATTGCCTACATTATCACTTTATTTACAAATAATGAATAAAAAATTCTATGGAGTGTTCAGTATGGCATCGTTGATAGAGTGTTGACTCCAGAATCTTAGGATCTGGGGTGATTTTATGTTACAGCAAAAACACTTTCTTTGGACAAGAGAGTTCTTTTTAACTATGAAATCATAGACACAGTCCTCATCCATATTCTCTCACAAATTTAATAGAGATATAATACACAAATACTTGCTTTGGGGTACCAATAGATATTCAAATATTTTCATATTATGTATTCTTATATTTTTATGTTATTTTAATTATATCATTTGAAATTTTTATCACATTTCTATTTATTTAAATATTATTTTGGTAATTCCTTTTATTTTCTTTTGAGTTTATATATTTGAAATTTAAACATCCTTTTTTTTTTTGGTTTGGTTAATCCAAAGTATATGTCATCTATATCCAAATCTGCTTCTGCTATGTCTATCTCCTTCTTCATCTACCTCTATACTGACTACTTCAATGACACAAACAAAATGATCTTGCATTATTTCTTTTTAAAAAATATCTATATACTTCAAATTGCATATATCCTAAGGGAAGGCAGACGTCTTTTCATTGTTCCCCCATAATTTAGAAGAGCATTAGCTTTACTAGGTACTTGTGATATAAAATAAGAGAAATCAAGGTTCATTTGATTTGCAAACCAATAACAGCAAAGAGCATAGTTGGGGAATTTTTGCAGACTGTGATTATAATCCTATATGCAGCTAGGAGTCTCACTTATGTGTCAAAACAAAAACCTGAGGTTCAGATTCTGAGATCGGTGATCTGGAATACCTAAGATCATATTTGAATTTTCTATTTCCTAATTTAAAGGACAATGCACTAGTGCCACCTAGTTGTTCAGATATGATGTGCTTCTTAATTATTTTGAAAGTGGAAAATAAAAGAAAAAAGGTCTAAAATTATAATTATTATATGTTTGGAGATAGTCTGAAGGATTGAACATTAGGGAGACCTATTTTGTAAAAAACATTAAATGAACCCATGCCATTCTATGCACAATTGAAGACAAACATTCCTCCTTCCTTATTTCAGTTTAATATTGATTTTTTATAGATTTTATATTATTAACTTTTTAATATTTGTCTTCAGTGCATTTATTGAATTTTAATGATCATTTAATTAAAAGGAATAATGACCATGTCATATTGCCATATTAGTGATTAGGTAACAAGTTTCTACATAATGATATTTTCGAAACAGAGAAAACATTTCTCAATAAAGTTAAAAGAATTCTTATATTACATTTAGTTATTTGAATGTTTGGAAGCACACAATTTGGGAGTTGGAACCATTCTCAGAGTTTATCTAGTCTAACCAGAATCTAAAACATAGACGTTCTCTATAGCTTCCTCTAAATATGTTTATCCAGTTTTTTCTTAAAAATAAGATGGAGAAATCACTATTTGTCAAAGAAATCTATTGCACATGCTTAAAAATATAATTGTTAGGAACTCATTATATAAAGAAAATTCAATATAAATTGAAATAAATTCTGTTTTCTTATTAATTTCCACTCACTAATTCTAACATTGACATTCACATATAATAAATTTCTCTAAGGTGGCAATTTTTCAGATATTTGATGATGGTTATAATATATTTTTAATTTTATTCCAGGCTAAACAACCTTATGTCTTTTTATTTGTCCCCATATGACATAGTATCACATCCTTTCACATCCACGATGCCTTTCTCTGAATACATTTCAGGTTGACAGGCAGCACTTTTTACAAAAGAATGGTATCCAGAACAGATTAGAAACCTTCAGATAGAATTTGTCTAGGGTAGAGCACAATCTTACTTCCTTCACTCTTAAAACTCTGTTTCATGTTGCCAGACATCTCTTATTTGGACTCTCATGTCACTGTTTTGACTTACATTGAGGTCCTTACTGAATAAAACAGATGTTTTTTGTAATAATTATCTAGTGATAACTCTTCTATCTTATATTTAGGCAGCTTATTTTTTCCTCTCAAATTGAGGACTACACTTTATCACTAATAATCTTAAACTTACAAGAATCAGTTTGTTCCAGCATATATATGTATTTTGGGATTCTTATTTTTATTATTTCCTCAATGAGTGAATTGCAAATCTGGTGACCTTTCTACTGTGCCACAAAACACCACCAGCACCACCAGCACCATCATCTTCATCATCCATATTCACTCCTAACGTTTATACAATACTTTAAGACTTTAGAAAAGAACTTTACATATATTTCCTCATTTTATCTTCATAGCAACAATAGGGATTATGTGCTGTTGCTATCTGTCATTTTATAGATGAAGTAACTGAGATTCATGAAGTTATTTATAAGTTATGATTAAATCCTTGAAGATGGAAACTGAATCAAAGGACAAAAAGACAGAGAAGCCCAAGGTCCAAATCCCATGTCTGGTACTTAATATGTATGTGACCTTGGCAACTCACCTCCCCTTCCCAGGTCCCAATTTTCTCATCTACAATATTAGAGGCTTAAACTGATTGACTTCAACCCTGGATTTAAGTTGAAATTTTGCTTCTGGCTCCATTCACACAATCATAGTATCTCTGAACTCCCACAAAATTTCCATTCTGAAACTTCTGCCTGAAAGGAACTGACCTTGTATTTCTAAAGGTTATGCTAGTTTACCAATTATCAGGCAGTTTCTAATGACCTATTGAGACTTGGAGTAGTTCTACATAACCATATGTCTTCTATCAGGAATCAGATGTACCCAGTACCAGGATTAGTGCTACAAGTCAAGATTCAATTTCTACATGACAGAATGTCTCATCTGGAATCCTGTAAGATACTGGGTCTTCAGAATTTTTAAATAAATATTTTCATTTAATGGATAAAGGTATAAAGAGCACCATCATCAAATGTATAAATAACACAGAATTTGGAGAAAATGTTAATGTATTGTAAAGCAGTCGGGATTCAAAAAGATTGTGAGAGTCTAGAGCACTAGGCTGAAGCTAATAAGATGAAACTCAGTAGAAAAGGATGGGAAAGCTTACACTGAGGTTCTAGAGATCACTTTCACAAGTACAAAAGCAGGAAGACATGTTTACATAATTTGAAAAATAGCTGGTGATCTTAGTGGACTGAAATCTTAATATAAATTAGTGTGATTTGGCCACCCAAAAGCAAATCCAGTCATAAGCCTCATAATGAGATATACAGTTTTCAGTAAAAGAAGGTGAAAATCCCTGGTCATTTCTGGGCACCACAGTTTAAAAGGAACATTGATAAGCTACAAAAGGTCTTATGACTGAAGTCAATATGTCAAACAGTGAATTTTTAGCTGGGAAAGAAAAGACTTGGAAAGGAATATGATAACTGTCTATAAGTATTTGTAGTTTATCATGTAGAGGAGGAATTAGACTTGTTCTATTTGCTTCCAAAGTGGAAAATCATCGGGAAAAATGATGGAAAGTGACAGAGAGGCAAATTTGGATTGGAAGCCATGAAAGCCTTTCGATTAGAGTTGTCAAAATTTTGAATTAGTTACCATGGGAGGGAGTTCCCTAACATAATAGGTTTTCAGAAAGAGGTTGGCTGATAGCTCATTGGGTATATTATAGAAAGTTTGGACTAGATGGCTAGTGAGGTCCTTTCCTTTTCAAAAAAAGCTGAGCAGGAATCCCTTGTACTACATACTTTCTAGTATTTATGTAAAAGAAATTCTGCCACAAAATTTGTTGTTTTTTTGTTGTTGCTATTGTTTTTTTAATTTGAAAATTTTTTATTTAATTAATTTAGAATGTTTTTTCATGGCTACATGATTCATGTTCCTTCCCTCCTCTCCTCCCACCCCATTTCAATAGCCAACAAGCAACTCCACTGGGTTTTACATGTGTCATTGATCAAGACCTATTTCCATATTATTGATATTTGCACTAGGGGGTGATGATTTAGAGAGTACATCCCAGTCATATCCCCCTTGATCCATGGGATCAGGCAGTTGTTTTTCTTCTGCATTTCTACTTCCACAGTTCTTTCTCTGAATGTGGATAGCATTCTTTCTCATAAGTCCCTCCAAATTGTCCTGAATGACTGCATTGCTGCAAGTAGAGAAGTATATTACATTTGACTGTGCCACAGTGTATCCGTCTCTGTGTATAAGGTTCTCCTGGTTCTGCTCCTTTCACTTTTAATCAATTCCTGGATATCATTCCAGTTCACATGGAATTCCTCCACTTCATTATTCCTTTGAGCACAATAGCATTCCATCACCAACAGATACCACAATTTATTCAGCCATTCTCTTATCAAAGGGCACCTCCTCATTTTCTAATTTTTTGCCACCACAAAGAGTGTGAATATTATTGTTTAAAGGAACATGTGGAAGGTTGCCCCTTCTTGAGGGAGGATGAATGATTCCTTGCTTTTTGGATGACAAAAGTATTCACAATAAAACCTAGAAATGTATAGGACTCTTCAAAGTGATCTGTGGTTATTCAAAAGATATTAGTACAGCAATGTTTTCAGGAAAAGATGTGTATGAATAATGCATCTTGCAAAATTTATAATGTGCTGTTATTGGGCAGCCATTTGTGTTATTCCACTGATAAATATATTGGACAGATACAGGAGATATACATGAACTGGGCCAAGAAAAGAAGAGACGATGGGGAGCAGATTGGATTTAATTTGGGGAATTGTGGAATGATTTCAATTATGCTGGACAATTCTGTACTGCAAAAGCTTCTTTAGAAAATTGATATTCTCTGTGTGATTCTATTTGGCCATGACTTGTACAACACTATGATGTTGGAAGAATCAAATTATAGATTAGCCACAGGGCAATTGAAAGACATATGGAGGGTATAAATAGATTGTCATATTGTATCAACTATGACTTTTGTATGAAAAGTGGGGTATAATGGGCTGGTCATGTAATGAGAGAAAGCGATAGCAGATGGACAATCTCTGTTCTGTATTGTTACCCATGGAATTAAAGTGATCCAAAAGAACAAAAAAAGGCCAACACCATATTTTATAGATATTATGCAGAATGTTTGCTAAATATGTAGAATTGAACAAATTAGCACATAGATGGATTTCACTCTAAACAGTAGACAAGAGTACAAGCATTGGTTAAAAAAAGTAAGTAGGTATAAGAATTAGAATAGAATATCTTAGTTTTTAAGGCCTGTCAGAAACTTAACATATGATAAATTTACTTGACATTATTATAAAAATAGGCATCAAGAAGATTTCTGTTTCTGAGTTCAATCTGGCCTCAGACACTTACTAACTTTGTGATGCTGGGCAAGTCACATAATGTCTGTTGCCTTAGTGTCCAAATATGCAAAATGAGCTGGAGAAGGAAATGACAAAACACTATAGTAGCTTTGCCAGGATAAAAACCTCATATAGAGTCATGAAGGGTCAGACACAACTGAAAAAATGACTAAACAACAACAATATAAATATATTACTTTTTTATGAAAAGGTTCATTATAAAATCTGAAACTGGAAATGTTAGCAAGTATAAATAATTAATGCTTAATTTCATTTTATTTATCCCAACAACAGTAATGAAACAATTTAAGCAGAGTGAAATAGGCTTAACAACAAATCTATAACAGTGACAAATTATTGGATCCAGGAGGGGGAGGGAAGAGGGAAGGAAGAAAATTAAATATGTGAACATGAAAAAATATTTTAAAAATAATTTTTAACGTGATACATTAATTCACTAGTTATATTATCTTAAGAAAAACAACTTTTTTGGTCTCAGATTCCTAATTTTCACAAATATTTCTCTGTATCTGCCTCTTTCAAACAGCAACATGAATGTATATACTGTTATAGGGAAATTAACAGGAACAGGAGCAATGCTTTAAGTCAGAAACAGAAATGTTCCAGAACTCTAGGAGAGTGACAGAGTTGCTTTTCCTTGGGGAACAGTTGAAACTGAAGGCTGTAGGTCTAAGCTCCTTCGGTGGACCTCATGAGTTGGACCAGTCTTCCTCTCTTGTGACTGTATCCCTTATCCAATGGCTGGTTCCTGTGTCCCTGTGTGTGTGTGTGTGTGTGTGTGTTCTGGCTGATAGAGTGATTTCCAATAGAGCTGCTCAAGACATTCAAGTGCCAACTGTCAGTTCCTCTTGTCCTGGTCCTGCTACCTTCAATTCCTTAACATCTTTATATATCAACTATGGGGGGGGGGTAATTTAGCTAGTTATAGGAATTAGATTTGTAGGTAGAAAAGTGTTAAATAGTGTAGGTTATCAACTTGATTTTGGGGGGAAAAGGTTATTTATAGTTTTTAGATAGATCATCCCAATTTTCTTCCCTTCCTTCCCTTATCTTAAAATAAACTATTATTTTAGTTTTTATTATAAAAAATAAAAATCTGCTTGAATTGTTTAATTACTGTTGTATTCTGCAAAATGAGCTGGAGAAGGAAATGAAAAAACATCCCAGAATTTATCTCTTTCAGGTAGAGGAAGACATTTATGCTATTTCTCTTCTATCTTCTCTTTCCCCAACATTCTGTGTTCTTTCAAATGATGCTCACAGGACATGATTTTGAACCTTTTCACCATGGTGGCAGCTGGGGGCTATCCTCTCAACTCTTTAAATTAGCAATAATATATTAATTAAAATGTAGCACCAAAAACTGAATATAATATTTGAGAAGTGTTCTGATGAGTAGAGGGTGGAATGTGACCATATATTCCTTGTTTTAGAATCAATACTTCTCTTAATTCAGTCTCAGACTGTATTAACTTTTTTGATTTTTATCACTTTTTTGACTCATTTTCAGCTCTTCACATTAACCTTTCTGCTCATCATCTGCTTTATACTAAATGCTATCTAGTCACAAATCTCCTCATCCATTAGAATTTATTTTAGTGGCAATTATAACAAGTATATAAAAATGAAAATAAGTGACAGTCTCAATATGTAAAAAAAAAATATTGGAAATCAGATACAAAAGGAAAACAACAGGAAGTAGTATTATGTGCAGTATCATGTAGGTAGGTGGCAAAGTAAATGGAGTAAATGAAAACCTGTGGAGAGGAAGACCTAAATTTAAATCAGATCTTAGACACTAATTTGCTGTGGGACCCTGGAAAAGTCACTCAATATATCAGACTCAGTATCTTCATCTGTAAAATGGGATCAGAATAGCACTTACCACCCAGAATTGTTTTGAGGGTAAAATGAGATGATTGTAAAATATTTTGCAAACCATACATATTTTTATTAAGTTTTAGGAAATATAATAATGTTTAGGGAATAGGACTAGATTCCTATATCCTTGAATGCTTCTGGGGAACTCTAAAATTGCTTTTGTAACAACACCTTTTTACTACCTCCCCAACCCAAACTCATATCATTGTCCAATTCCCCAAAAAGGACTTGACCATTGCTCTCCTAGAGGTTCCAGGGTATTACCATGAGAAGTTGGGGATTCTAATATTGTTTCTCACAAGCCCCCACTGTTATGCTTACAATTATGTCCAATCATGCCAATTTAATTTAGTTTTTACAAAAAGTATTTGTATGATCAAAATACTTGGTACAAAATATCAGTCTGAAATCTAGGGTACACAATTATACCCAGGTTCATGGAAGGGGAAATTCAAACTATAGAACACATGTGTACAAGACAAACGGATAAACTCAAAACTCTTCTTTATTGAGAAGTCTTTTCTTGACTGCATAACCAATGTCTTGTATGCTTTGAGTGATCAATTTATCTGGGTATTTTTTCTTTTGAGTAGCTATCTTTTTATATTCAAATGATTTTATGTTCATGTACCTGTTGTCCTGTCTTCTTAATAATAATGCTGGTTCTCTCTCCATCAATTAAAAAAAATTCACAACTCATTCTGCACTTGCTATTCCTAGCTTTTACTAGAGTTTAAATCAGTTACAATAACATTGTCAATGTGGGGTTTTAATATTAATTCTAGGTTCATCTCACCTCCCTACTCTGTCATCAGACAGAGGGAAAATGGTCTGTCTTCAAAAGGTGCTCAGAAACATGGAATCCTTCACCACTTGATTGAGTCTAATGTTAAAATCCCATCTCAGTTTAATACTACCTGACATTGTAGTTAGCTTGTTTGATTACGCAGTCATGCCCTTCCCTTATTCAAGCAATTAAAGAGAAATCCACACCTCATAAAGAGATGTGACACTGGACAAGTAATTTTAACACAATGGGTCCCAAGTTTCTCATATAAAATTGGAAGGAGGGAGAATAAACAACATTTTAGGTGCCATTCAGATTTAATTTCATAATCCTATAATTATTCTTCCTTTAGAACTCTTACAAATGCTGGTTTAACTCTTAAGTCATTATGCAATTGCTATAACTAACTACTGCCAGAGTTTAAATCAATTATAATTTCAAAATCTGTTAAAAACATTTAAGAAAGTAGTTAAGATTCTGTATCTATATAGAATATATCTGATCCATCACTTATAAATTCTGTTACTTCACTTCAATGAGGAAGGGACCATGAATTTAGAAATAGAGGATTTTCTTTCTTTTTTTCCCCAATTCAGAAAAATAAAATATATTGCACCAAGACTGTTGAGCTTTAGTTATTAAAGTTTTGTAAGTCAAAAAGATTAATGGGACCCTAATTTATGGATGAAAGTTTAAGAGCAAGATTTTCTTGAACAATGACAAAAAAAAGATAGTTATGAAGTGCAGCTAGTGCATAGAGTGCTGGTCTGGTAATTAGGAAGACTCATCTTTTTGATTTCAAATTAGGCCTGAGAAACTTACTAGTTGTATAACTCTAGGACAATTCATTTTCTTCCTTTGCCTTAGTTTTCCCATTCCAAGACAGACGTGTAAAATATAAATCCAATCTTCACAGAAGGTAAGGGTTTAAAAAAATAAATTATGCATTTAAATACAAGAGGAAGAGAGGCTTAGCCATCAGTCCCTGTATGTAGTGGATCAGGAAGGGATTCATTACATACAGGGACTATTTGATTTATTTCCCTCATTCCTAGAACTAGGACAAGCTGTTTGGTTGTTGGGTTTTTTTTTTTTTTTATGGCATCTTATACTCATCTAATGCACATACAACTTATAAGACTAAATGTAGAATACATCATTTAAAGTTCAAAATATTTATGGCTATAACTGATGAGAATTAGAAAAAGTCACTTATGGAGATATTTATTAGACTAACCAAGAACTATAGTTAAGAATATTAATGAGTATATTTATATTAAAGTTTAATTTGAATATAGAGTTCATTTCTGAATTTATTCTATATTTTTTATTCTTTTCTATATTTAACCCTTCTTCCCTTCACTGTCCCCCATCACCCTTTTTTGTTGAGAGGAATTCATATTTATTGTGGCTTAACTATTTCAGAAAGACAGCAGATTAATTGTCAGACTGCTTCCCTGAAACATTTTTGTGTACTATTTTAAGTAATTTCAACATGGAACCTAGAAATCCCAATCTTGTAGACTAGTAAAATCTGATGAATCTCAAGTTTTAGGACTAGATTGTAAATTGGAGACTCCAAAGCTTGTATTTGTTCATTGTTCCTATGAGAATCCATCCTGAAATGAATCTCATGCTAGCAGTTTCAGACTGAATAACTGACCCTATTGTATTAAGAGACCCTTTCCCAAGAAGACCTGCCCATCCTTTAGTATCCATTGTAAGCAGCCCCTTTCCTTCCACCCCAGCCTCTAGCTATGATTCTTTCCCAAGCTTGATTGTATCCTCTCAGTGTAATTTGAACACTCCCATTTTCTTTGTAGTAAGGGAGGCCTGAGAAGGAAACTGCTGGGCCTTGGATGTTAATATGTCAAGGTCCCAGGAGCAGGTACCAGATAAGAACTTAGGGACCTGGGCAGGAAACTGTGTGACAAGGAAATCACTTTTAAAAGACTGATATATATTAATTTAAGGTCGCCAAGGAATTCAGCTATGTAATTCCTTAATGAAAACTCAAGTCAGCCGTCAACCTTTTATGGAGTTTTAATTACAAACAGGAGGAAGAAAGGAATTAGAGATAGAGAGATAGAGGGAGAGAGAAAGGGGAGAGAAGGGAATAGGGCTTAAATACCCCTACTGTTTAGGCTGGGCCAAAAGGCCCAAGCCCTTAGATAGCTGGGGCAATGAAAGGAGATCAGTCCCTATTACTCACGTGACCAAAAATGGAGAAACATTTCCAACATTTATAAGTCTAAGAAATTTTGAGGTTTACAACTGCCAGGCCTTGGAAGTTAATATGTCAAAGGTCCCAACAGCAGGTACCAGATAAGAATTTAGGGGCCATAAATGCCGGCAACATTCCAACAATGGTATGTACCAGATGAGGACTGGGGTGGGGGGGGGGCATGGTGGAGGGTATATTAATCCCAGCATCCACAAAGACAAGCAGAACTCTCTTGACTGAGTTGCTGAGTTCCCCTGGTGTATACCAGTTCAATAAACGAACCTCTTGCTAATTGCATTGTCTATTGGTCTTCCGTGGTGGTGGGCGAAAACCTGAACCCTAACATATGGGGGCTTGTCCTCATCGTCCCCACCTCAGAACCCCTTTGACAGAGGGGCCAAAGACGCTGCCTTGGACTGGACCTTCAGGTGAGCCGAGTGGTGTGTGAAAGTGTGTTTGTGGTGACTGCAAGTGTATGGGGGAGAGGAGGACTCTCACTGAACATATGGCCCAGGGGATGATTCTGTGCCTGTGGTTTGTTCAGGCCATCCTTAAGCTAAGTTCCAAGGCCCATCCCATTCTGGGGTGAGGGGTTCGCCCCGCTGCATCTGTCTGATCCTCCCACCTGTTTCTGAGTGTGGACTCTGTGGTACCTCAGATCTTATTTTCCGAGAGGAAGCCAGTCAGGACCCAGAGGAAGCGGTTGAGATCTGTCTGAGGGGTGGGGAAGGAATACCATCCAGGGTATGTACCGAACTTGTAACTTGGTACACTGAAACTGTTTTAATGAATTTTCTCCCTGCAAATATTTCTTCTTAAGAATGGATCCTAAAACACTGATTATTTACCTGTTCAATGATTTTTTTTTCTCTTTCTTCCTTTGGATGGGGCCTCAAATGGAGGAAAAAAAGAAAAAATTCAAAGCAGTAAAGGGAGATTTTTACTCCACATTTAGAGGCACTTTTCACTTAAAAAATTAATTAACTCTAAGGGTTGATGTATGTAACTTGGGAGGATTGCTAATGATTTTAATATGGTACTAATGTAATGTATTGTGGTTACTGTTTGTCAGTTAAACGTGAAATGTTGCCAGATTTTTATTGAGCACAAAAACTCCTGGTTAGAAGTTTGTTTTGTTAAGCCTTGCAATGCATAATGGTTTCAGTGAATTGTCTAAGTGTGATTGATATCAAGCCTGACACAGAGAGGAATGTTTATTCTGTATGGACAGAAATTATACTGGCTACTTTATAGATATAAAAGTCATTCAGAAAAAGTTATGTTGTTGAGAAGAACTTACTCTAGAATTTAAACTTGGGAATCTTTCAAATCAGATTTATTTTAATGTATGTGCTGTCAGAACTAGCAGCAAGAAATCATATGATACACAAGAGGTTTTTAAAGTAGTTAATCTGTGCATGGGATTTAATGACATGAGTGCTAAGAATTTAATATTTTATAAAAGAGGAAATTTCTAAATGATGTCTTTGATCAAGGTCATATGAATTGTTTTTAAATGTGCAAAACACATAGGAAAGAATTTGTAATCTAGAGATGAACATGTATCCAGATACAAAATGCTGGAAATTAGTAATACTGAGTGAATGCAAAATATGTATGCATTTGTATTATGCAGAGAATTAAGTTTTCCACCTAAATAGGTTAAGGGTATATGATATACAAACTGTATGTCCTTAACAAGACAAATTTAACCAGCCCTGAAATCGAGAGGGCTTGTCATAAGGATTAAATACAGTCTAGCTTCAGATATATCAAAGATGTCAGGCTGGAATGCCAGGTAACATGTAGCTAATTAGGGAAAAGTGATTAAGTACATGTGAAAGGAAATAACTTTATATCTTATAACCTATCTATATAAGTTAATAATTGAATTTTGGGGTGTCTGGATTCATTTTATGAGTTGCTCCACTTCATTAAGAGTAATGAATAGAGGTACTAACTGATACTATGAATTCTAGTGTGAAATAGACACAACAAATTATAAATTTGAATAACGTTGATGGACTTAAATTAGGAATGTGACAATGTTTTGAGGTAAGAGAAAACTAAACCAGAGGTTCTATTCTACTTTAGAAAGGTTTGAGAGAAGTACAGGTAAATGTTTGCACCTCAGTTTGGTTACACTGAAACATTGCTAAAGGACTTAATCAAAGTTATTTGGAAGTGTGGAGTTCAAACTGAAATCTACTGAGAGGAATTATTATGGAGGAAGTTTGATACATTCAAACTTTTACATTATAGTGAGCTCACTGGTTAAAGAGGGATGGACCAAGGTTGCTAAGTAATAAAATCTAAATCAAGCCAAGCAGCCTTAGGATAAATTGCTCAGAAGCTATTAACCCCTTCCTTGAACACAGGAAGGAGAAAGAAGTGCTTATAATTGTTCCACACTGATACTTTGGGACTGAATTAGGGACCTCAAAAGGTTGACAATCACTGTGTGATAGAACTTAAAGATGGGTATATTTTAATTGCATATTTTGGAGGTTTTTAAAGTGCTCCAGCAAGCAAATATTGCAGGCCCTGTCTGATCAAAAAGCTTGTTTGAAGCTGTGGAATTTCAATGCAAACATTCCAGGTCCAGAGTGATAAAATTAGTTGAGTGATATATAATTGATAAGTTACCACATACAAGTTCTGGAGATTTGTTGGTTGATATTTGGATTACATTTTTGATCTGTATAAATATATTTGTGGCAAACAGTAGCCAAAGAGTGGGTAGGGTGTAAAAAATGGCATATATGTGAAAAATGCTTGCTCAGAATTTTAAAATTGTTATGTGAGTTGCTTCTAAAATGTGTGTTTATGTATTGTTTGGATGTAAACAAAAGCTCATTGTAAACCAGTACCACTTGTTCAATACTCAGTGGTTACCTCAGTTTACCAATTTGTATTATGAACTGAAATTTATAATGGATGAGCATTATGCTAAAGATAGTGTTTCAATGATGTAATCCTTTAAATCAGAATTCATTTGGGTTACCTATTAGCAATTGAAGTAATACCAGGGGGATAGTTGTTTGAATTATGATGGTAAAAGCATGTTAGAGAAAGTGGGGAGGTATGTTGGGTTTGAATTTGGGAGAAAGAGGAACTTTGACCTAAGGTCCATGAAACTTTAGTATGTGGGTTTGTAAATGAAGAATGGAAGGTGTATTCTGCTTTTTAAGCAGAGGGTTTTGAAGTAAAAAAGAGAAAGAGAGAGAGAGAGACGGATAGAGAAGGTGAAAGAGAACAGATCAATGTTCTGCTCTCATAATTGGATCTTTAACTTAACAATAATATATAAAATTAATGTATGTGGGAAAATCACACATGATTCTTTAATTTCTCTGGACAGTTACCCTGAAGTGATTCCTGTATGACCTTGTCTTAGTCTTTAAGATGGCCTAGGTCCAGGAGATGATACAGCCCTGATTTATATTACTATGGAGCTACTTAATTCAGCACTCATGTTCTTTATTTCAGGTTTTGTGACTAAAGTGTGATGTGCAAATTATTGACAAAATACATGAGAATAATTGAGTGATCAGCATTGTAGGGATATCAAAGGCTTGTTTGGCAGTATGGAGATTTGTTTCTGGACTGCTGATAAGCAGAATTTCTCTCAGCTGAAATAGGTGAGCCTTGTCTTTTAAAGCAAAAGAAGGCTTCTGGGATTTCATGGTGACAAAGTACACCACAGACAGAGAATGTCCTGGAATGGTTACAGAGGCATGTTCTGGTCTCACCTGGGAATGGACCTCTTCTGACCATCTGGGCTGTTAATTACCTGCATATGAAGCCACTTACTGGGTCCTTTGGGACCTGAGGAAATATTTTCCTTGGTGACGATATCCCATGATCAGCACATAATGCAAATTGTGATATTAAAGTTTCCATTTCCTCAAACAACCCTAATAATTGAACATTCTCAAATTGTTAGGGACATACTTTGAGAAGTAGGTGAAGTTTATTCATAGATGGCTTGTATTTGTAGCCTTAATTTACCACAGTTGAAGTTTGGATCTTGAGCTTGGAAATATAGCTCAAATCTTTCTTGAATTTTCCCCAGAATCTGGGGTAAAGGAATACATCTGTAAGATACTGTTACTCCAGTGTTTATAGATGTTATAGTTAATGTGTACTTTGCAAAGGGATATTCTTTAACAGAGACATCACATACCAGCTCTGCAAACAACTCAGGAATCTGATTTCATGGGGGGGGGGGGGGGGGAAGTAATATTCCTGTCAGAAGCTGAGAAGCTGATTTCTGAGGATGAAGTCTGTTGGCTAAGATACCCAAATGCAAATGTGTGATGCCAGTTACTGTTGTATTAATGTTCTGTTTCTATCTGCTATTTGCCCCAGTACATTTCTATCTTAGGGGCTGACTTTCCCCTTGTGACCAGGCTGCCAATTGGGGGAAGTGGTGGCTGGACACCTTTCGGATCTCAAAGCAGTTCTCCACTGACCTGGGACCCTGGAATTCACTGAGGACATGCCCCTAAAGGCCCTGTGAATGCAGCCTTTCCCTCCCTGATCAAGTTCTGGCTACTCCCCTGTGGGATAGGTGTTCATATGCATTTGTGACTTCAGCGACCATTACTTTGCCTGTAGCCAACCCCTCTCTCCTAACCATAGGCAGGGACAGCTCTACACCCATTCCCAGCTATAAAGAAGCTACAGAATACTTGGACCTTTACCTTTTTCCCCTTAGATACTTGGAGAAGGGAGGAGATAGGATGGTAGGGGGCACTGAACCAGGTGGGGCCAGAGATTGTGGCCCACCTGAAAGCTGTGTGGTTCCCCTATGGCAGTGGGGAGACAGCTAGCAAAAAGAATACATGACACCACACATAGGAGAGAGAAGCTGCTGGCCCCTGGTGTGCCCACCTTTTTAGCTCTTCTCCCTGGCTCACTACCCTAGTCACGTCCCTTATAGGGTCCATTATAATCTTAATCCTACTCTTAACATTTGGCCCCTGCATTTTCAACAGCCTTGTTCGGTTAATGAAAGTCTGGCTGGATGCCATCCAGGTGTTGGCCCTCCAACAACAGTATCAACCCTTAGCCACTATCCAGCCCCAGGCTGAGGGCTACGAGCTGTCTCAGCGGGCAGGCCTTCCCTCTGCCCCCTAAGAGAAAAAGAAGTAGGAAATGAGGGAAGCCTGAGCAGGAAACTGCCAGGCCTTGGAAGTTAATATGTCAAGGTCCCAGCAGCAGGTACCAGATAAGAACTTAGAGGCCATAAATGCCGGCAACATTTCAACAATGTTATGTATCAGATGAGGACTGGGGGGAAGGGGCATGCATGGTGGAGAGTATATTAATCCCAGCATCTACAAAGACAAGTGGAACTCTCTTGGCTAAGTTGCTGAGTTCCCCTGGTGCATACCAGTTCAATAAACGACCTTCTTGCTAATTGCATTGTCTATTGGTTTTCCATAGTGGTGGGCAAAAACCTGGACCCTAACAGTAGCTATAGTGATATCAATCATCTTTCCCTGCCCCTTTATTTCCCCTTAATGGTACATAAATTCCCCAAATTATTTTGTTCTTTGGAGTTGTCGGTCTATCATGGTTGGCTCTCCTAGAGGTCAGTGTCTAGAGCATCCAAAATTCAATCCTCAGATTCTGTGTGGTTGTTAGCATGCAGCTGTGTGAAGGCCTACTATGACACTGAACCCCCTTTCCTTGATTAAAGAGTGACTTTCTGTCTATTTAGTAGTTATGTGTTTTTCCAAGTTAACAGTAATAATAAAGTATTTTTTTAATTGCTGAGAGTAAAAATGTTAATATGAAAAAAATTTAGATTCAGCAAGGATTATAACAACACTAAATGGTCCCAGAGTCCATTTTTTGTTGTTGAAACAAACAGCTAACACTTTCAAACAACTGACTCCCTGACATTCTAGCATGGGTCATTCTGGCTAGAGACAACGCTTTGGATAGAAAAGCATGGGAAAATGTGAAATTAACAATCAGAAACAGGAAAGTGATATACATGCCAACATAGAATCTAGAAACCCCAAACTTGTTGCCTCATGGGATCTGGTGAACTCCAGGTTTCAGGATTAGCTTATAGGTTGGAGACCCCAAAGTTTGTACTTGTTCCCTGTTCCCATGGGAGTCTACCCTGAAGGGAATCCCAGGCTAGCAGTTTCAGACTGAGTAAGAGACCCTCAGGGGAATGACAATCCTAGTTGGGTGGGACTAAGAATATGCTAAGGATCCTCTATGTAATCTCCCCTATTGTATTAAAACCTTTCCCAAGAAGATCCACACCTGAGCAGGAACCATCCTTTAGCATCCATTGTAAGCAGTCTCTTCTCTTACACCCTAGCCTCTAGCTAGGATTCCCTTCCCAAGCTTGATTGTATCCTGTCAGTGTAGTTTAAACACTCCCATTTCCTTTGTAGCTATAGTGGTGTCACTCATCTTTCCCTGCCCCTGGACTCCCCAAATGGTATATAGGTTCCCCAAATTCTTTTGTTCCTTGTAGTTGTCATCTAGTGCAGTGGCACTGACACTCCCAGGGGTCAGTGACCAGAATGGCCAGAGTTCAATCCTCAGACTTTGTGCAGTTGTGTGTGGCACACAGCGCTGTGTTGAGGTCTACTATCACTCTGAACCCTTTTTGCCTTTAATTAAAGAGTGATTTTGACTATTTAGTAGTTCTGTGTTTTTTCCCAGCCAACATACACAATGACAAAAATAAATGACTAGCACAACAGAGAATAAGTGCCCAAGATGACATTCAAACTTAATGACTACAACTTCAATTTCTACCCTTTTTTCCCTAGGAAAAGGAAGCAGTAACATAAGGCCAAGAGCACCAATTCTCTAATTAGAGACCCTGCTGTTCAAAACTTACCTCTGGAATTTACCACCCTGGGAGGGTGACAGTAAAGAGAGAACTGTCAATGTGGAAATCTAGAATTTCCCAATTTATTTAGTTGGGAGGTAGAAACCACAGGTTTTGACCTTGTCACAGGAGAGTTTCCCCCAGAGGGTAGGTCTCAGGCTAACAATAGACATCCTGGTAGTTTGGGTGGAAATAGCTAATCCCCCCAGATGTTAAGTATTTCTTCTGTCCCAATGGTTTCTCCCCCTAGGCTAAAGTCCTTTACCAAGGTGGCCTAGCCATGGGCTGGGTCTTTCCCTTTTGTTTCCATTATAAAGCATCAGCCCCTCACTGTTATTCCTTTCTGGAAATCCTCATTTTCCTTTCTTACCATTGTAAAGTCAATCAACTGTCCCTCTCATCCTCAGCCCTCAGGTCATCTAGAAAGGTATTTAAGCTCCCCTACTTTAGTGGCTCTTTGGAATTGTCATTCTCCTACCTTTGGCATTCCCAGGGGTCAGTGACCAGAGTGGCCAGAGTTCAATCTTCAGATCCTGTGCAGTCCGTGTATGTGGCGCACAGCTCTGTGGTTGAGGCTTACTAGCGCTGAACCCCTTCTCTGCCCTTGATTAAAGAGTGATTTTGACTATTTGATAGTTCTGTGTTTTTCCCAGTCGACAGAACTTAATATCCCAATGCCTCAGTTTCTCCATCTGTAAATTAGACAGTTGGATTTAATGACCTATGATCTTTGTTGTCATTGGATTTTTTTTAATTGATTTGGTTTGGGATTTGGTCTAGATTTGTTATATTGTTAGATCTGTATTTAGGGAAAAAACTAGACAACTATATGACAAGAAAAAAAATATATAGGGGAATACCTGGAGCTAGACAGTAGGGAAAAAAGGCTACTGAAACATCATGTGAGAGGTGTTAAGGACCTAGGTGAGAATGTTCCAACAGAACATAGACTAAAAAAGAAGGAACTCTTGTGTGGGTAGTGATTGTGTAAGGATGAAAAAGAAAGATTGGAAAGATTTTTAAAAGGTAGTTGCTACAAGCCTAAGCAAGTGATGAATATATTGGATTGCACTTCAAAGTGTAGACAATAAATGTTCATTGGCATTTGGCTGGACTAGTCCAATTTACTGAGTGATGGACATTTTTTAAAACGTTGAAATAAACTTGAGTAAATTCACATACTTACTAAAATCAATTTTCAGTCCTTAATCAATTTAAAATAAATCATAGCATATAGTTAAGTGTCATTTAATGTCCTGAGTAATCTTCAGGCACAAATTGAACCCTCAAAAATAACTCCACAAGATACAAGGGAAATGAATGCAGCTAAAAGTAGAACAATGCCTTGTTTGCATTTAAGTAGTAGTAAATCTATATAAATTAGAGTTATCATTTGACAAGCTATATGAAACCATAAACCAGTTTCAATGCACATTCATTAACGTGGCTCTTTGCTGACAAATTTAAGCTCTAATGCAGGTGAAAACATTTAAATTAATATAAATATATTTTATTTGGTCACTTCAAAAATAACTATTTACTCAGTCAAGCAAACAAGCATTTATTAAGTGATTACTGTGTCAGGTAAAGTGTTAAACACTGGAGATTAGAAGAAAGACAAAACAAAAAGTTCCCCCCCCCCCCAACAAACAAACAAATAAAAATACAATTGTGCCTGCTCTTATAACTCAAGATCTATAAACAAGCTGTTTATAGGATAAATTGAAGATAATCTGGTAGAGGGAGACACTAGCATTAAAGGAGATTCAGGCAGGAGTCATTTTAAAAATGTGAAATTTTAGCTTGGATTAGAATACCATGGAATGCATCATCTCTTTTTTTAAGTAGAACTATGTCATATACAGAAGAAAATGTAGTGTGTGACTAAGACATCATCCTTGGCTTCAAGAAGCTTAAAATCTAACAGGACAATAGCTTATCAACTATAACATACAACATTATGTGATAAGTATAGCATCTTATAGTATTATAGGAATACCTCATTTCTATACTGCTTTGAAGTCAACAAAGTATTTTCTTTACAATTTTAAGAGATAGGTAGTGAAAGAACTAACATTTTCCACTGACAGATAAGGAAGCTGATGCTCATAGCATTAAGCAACTTGAATAATGTCATGTAGTCAATAAGTTGCATTAATCATATTCAAGATCAGGATTTTTCTGTTGCTATTTAACACTGTCAACTAGGTTTTTTGGGAATCCCAGGTATTCCCCTGTCCCCTAAGAACTCACCCAAAGGGAAATCCCAGACTGACCCATTTCAGACTGAACAATAGACCTTGAAGTACTTAATGACCCCAGTTTAGATGACTAGTGAATATAGTTAAATGTTCAGTACCCTTTTTTGTTTTAGTAGTTTCTCCCATTGTATTAAAGTCCTCTCCCAGGCAGACTAGGCCTTAGCTGGACTCTTTCCTTTTATATTCATTATAAAGCATAAGCTTCTCCCAGAAAATTCTGTCTTGGACTTCCCATTTCCCTGTAGCCATGGTAAAGCCAATTAATCATACTTCCCTGTCTTTAGTTCCGCAAAAGGTATATAAGATCCCCAAGTTCTATTATTCTTTGGAGAATCATCTTGCGTGGTGATTCTCACAGAGATACTTTCCCCAGAGTTCCAGATCCCTTGACTTTGTTTGTTTTTTAGGTACTTGACTGTGTGTGGGCTAAATATTGAACACTATCTCTTTCCTGAGTACAGATTTGGTTTTGCTGACTACTTTAGAAGTTCTGTGTTTTTCCAAGTTGACAGCACTCTTAAAAAATAATACATTATATTACCTACAGAAGAAAAAAAAACTTCTAAGAGAGGTAAAAAGGAGGTTTACCCATTAAGAAGAATAGGGAAGCTTTGCAGAGGATGAGACATTTCAAATGAACTTTATTAACTAGTGTACCATAGACATGGTATCTATGCCACTGTATATTATCAAGGGACTTTGTATTTTTTTTGCAATCTTATATTCTTTTGAATCAATTGTTAAGGATAATTCCTAAAACAAAACTAGACAAGATAGTTCTGTTACCAATAATCATGAAATTCTATTTTCTAGCATTTGGTCAGTCAACTAAGTTTTTATTTTTATCTTTGTAAGGTATCTAACATGGAAAGTGATAAGAAAATATCAAGAATTACCCATTTATAATTCTAACAGGGGAGATCAGAGTAATTTGTTTAGTGTATACTTCTATAGTAAGGAAAGAATGAAGTGAAATAGATACAGAAATGTCACTTGAAAGATTATTTTGGACATATACAAGTAAACTCAACAGTTGATACTATATTGTGTAAATAAGGAACTAAATAGACTCTAACAAAGAGCCATTTTGGGGATCACATTCTATGTAGGTCATTGACAAATCAATTTGTCATTATTTTCATTCCTAACTAATTTCACAAATATAAAGATATTTTTCTACACATTTTTATTACTTTATTTTTGTTTGGTTAGTTGTTGGTTTACTTTTTATTTTTTTATTTTAAAGCCTTTGCTTGAGTCTGATGAAAAATAACTTCCAAATCATTGTTCCTCGACACATCTAGTCAATTCAGCATGGGATCTAGTGCTAACATAATTCACTGGGGCAGGATGCTATGAAGTCTATCACAGGTCTTTGACAGTAGATGACAAGGATCATTTAGTTGAAGATGAATTTGGATCATCAAGAAAAATCTGATTCAAGAGGCTGTGTTCAGAAAGAAAAGCATTTGATTATGATCCACACAGGAGGAACAAAGGATAATGAAGACTCAAAGATAAAAGACTTTTGATTGAGAGGGAATGGGTAGATAGATCCATAATATTGGGCTGTCCCTTAAAGCAATGAAGAAATTTTGTAGGAGGGGAAGTTTAGGAATGAAACATGAATTTAATTACATGAGAAAGGCAATAATAATGAACAAAAGGTAATTGAATGACATCAAGGAAATATAGAATAATTTTAATTTTCTAAATGATTCTTCTTCATATTAAGACCACCTTAAAACAAGAGAGTAATACCATTAAAGACATTGCCAACAGCTTGGGAAAATAAGTCACATAACTAGCAACTGTGCCCCCCTTTGATTTTCTATGTTTCCCATCCCCTCTTTATCTCACCACTCTCGGCTGTTTCTTTCTCTTTTTCTTTTCCTTTGATTTCTGCCAAATTGGACCATCAAATTGCTATAACAAGAAGTAAAACCTTCCTCTCAGTAGGAAGCCATCTAAAAGTTTGACATTTGGTTTTGAAAGAGTGAATCTGATGTCTATTTTTTCTAAGTCTTTTAACAATTTTTCTAACACTACCTTTACTTGTATTTTATATCCAGTAGCAGAAAACATCAGAGAATGACTTTTTTTTTCACTCAAGTAAAAAATATGTCAGTGTGTGCAATTGATCAAATATCAGGGCCATTGTACAAACAGTATTAACTGTTTTCAAATAAAGAATGCAGGGACAATTACATTATGGAATCACTCATTTTCAGATGGCAGGGATGGGGCTGAAAAAGGCTAAAAACATTTCATATTTGGATGGATTCTATATCAGTAGAGTGACTAGCCAACCTGTTTACAAAAAAAAATAGTGCAAAATAAAAAAGCTTTAAGAAAATCATTCAATTGATCATCAAATATTTTTAAACCCTACTATATTCCAGTTACTATTTTAAAGGCAAGCATGCAAAGACAAATGAGAAAAATAATCCTTGACCTTAAAGAGGTTGTCAATGAACTGCAGATACCAATATAATTTTTATATAGGTACAAAATAGCAAAGTGATTTTGCACTATATATTATAAAGTTTCTTTTATATGAATAGAAAAAATTATGATGATGATTTTTCTGATAGAAAAAAAAACAATAATGATGCCATGTCAAATTCAGGTAATTTGTAAAATAATATTAACTCAAAACGAAGCTGCAAGTCATGACTACCTTCATGGCCAAACAGCTTCATAACATGTAGTATGTAATGAAATAGATAGTATAAATAACTTCCTGTATTTGTATATGTAATATAGACATCCAATAAACCTTAATAATTTAGTACTGGGCTTTATTGTACTACTACTAATACTGTATTCTGCACAAAGGAGCTAGTTTGAATGAGTGTTTTTATTTGTGATGGCCATGAGACAGAATATGAAATATGAATCTCAAGCGTCCAAAGCAAAGATACTCAATCTGATGTTCCCTCCATATTCTGTATAGACCTATACATGTCCTTTAGACAGAATTCCCACTGATTTCAAAGGCATCTAAGAAGCTTAGAAGGTTAGCATTATTAAAAAAAAAAAAGAAAAATTTTAGTTAACTGGTATCTAACTTATCAGGATATTATGAACTTGCTTCTTCCTTATTATGGAGTCTTAGTGCACATGACAACATGTTTCTGTTGCAGATCAGTCATAAAATATTTCCTCAATCAGAGCTGAAAGATTGAATTGCTATAAATGAAAGTACTTCCTACCTCTAACATCTAATGAATCCTGGGTTATCAGGGCCTTGTGGGGAAGAGGGTGGGAAACATCAATCCCCTTGCCTTTCCTTAACCTACTTCCCCCTATGATAGTGGAACTCATTGATGGGATACAGCAGCTAGGCAGAAAAAGCAACAACATGGCAGTTCACACCAATTGGATGAGTCTTACATGCATTATGATAGGGAGACCAAAGAGGCTAACTTACTATATAATCTACCAATCATTCTGAGTTCACTGGACCTTACAATCTGCCCTGAAACCAAATCCTAATGTGTCTTGTCCATATAATTTGCCGCAATGCATTATAGCCCCCTGAACAGTGTCATCTGACTAGTCAATACACTGTGGTATACTGAGTGGTGATAGAGTGTAAGGTTTTATGTCTGGAAGAGGCATCTCCTTGACTTCAAATCTGGCCTTAGACACTTATTCACTGTGAGACCTTGGGTAATCACTTAAACCTGTTTGCCTCAGTTTCCTTGTCTGTAAAATAATCTAGACATGGAAAAGACAAACTATTCCTGTAACAAAAAACAAAAACAAAACAAATTGGGTCCTAAAAGGCTAGACATGACTGAACAAAATTGAATAACAACTGAAAGAATTACTTGGCTTTGCCAAATACTTGGTCACTTCACCTTTAAGACTTCAAGGCTTTTCCATCTGTCCTGTGAATGCAATTCAGATGTTACAAGATGAACACATGGCAAGAAGTGTCAGATCCCTGGAGGAATGTATGTTTCAGAAATCTAATTTCCCTAGAAGGAAAGTCATAAATGGCAGAGTTGATCCATCTTGCTTAGGGAAAGAGCTACAGTTTAAATAGTTTTTAGTAGCAGCCACAATAAATACTGTAGCTAATTTTGTTGAATTTTTGAAGAGATATGGGTACAAACTACCAAAAGTAACGAAATGTATGTCCAGATTTGTTTTGATGCCTGAATTTATAAAAAGGGAATGAGGAAGGAAGGTGGGAGATAGATTTCTATCAGAAAGCAGCTCCTGTGGCTTATACATAACAGACATGGTAGATATTTTTTATAGTTGTTTTTTATGGCAAACCTTGAATTTAAGTTTAAATGAAAAATAAATGAAATTGGTATATGGCTATCAGGAAATTAAATTCCAAGATTAAAGTTAGTCTTGATCTGTAAATAAAAAGTGAAAAATATCCTCATTTTTTCCTTTTCATTTTTGAAAGGAAGATTTTGTATTTCCCTTACCACAAGGCCTCAAAATTTAGTATGACCAAAATCCTAATGTATCCATATTGTGTCTCAAAATTGTCCCTATTTAAAAAGAAAGAAGAAAAGAAAAAAATGCTTAAATGTACCCACTTTACAGGATAGAAAATGAAATAAAATAGAACTTGCCAAATGTCTCACTTTTGGATCACAGACACATGCCCTATATTTGCCTTGCAAACAGGCATGTCTGTCAACAGGTGTCTCAAGTAGAGTTTCATGTAATTTGGTATAAGAGTAGCATTAATATCCTTGAAACTGCTTTAACTTGTTACATTTACTGCTTAAATGCTGTGACAAGGGAATCACTTTAAAAGACTGATATATATTAATTTAAGGTCGCCAAGGAATCAGCTATGTAATTCCTAAATGAAAAACTCAAGTCAGCCGTCAGCCTTTTTTGGAGTTTAATTTCAATAGGAGCAAGAAAGGAATTAGAGATAGAGAGAGAGAGAAAAAGGGAGAGAAGGGAATAGGGCTTAAATACCCCTTCTGTTTAGGCTGGGCCAAAAGGCCCAAGCCCTTAGATAGCTGGGGCAAAGAAAGGAGATCAGTCCCTATTACTCACATGACCAAAATGGAGAAACAGTCTCAGAGGCCCCCACCTTCAGCTTCCTTCAGCGCAAGCTTCTCCGAGTCCACCACAATCACCCCCGACCAAACTCCTCAACCCCCTCAAGTCTCCAGACCCTCCTATCTTTCAGGAAACCCTCCAAGTTCCTCCTCTCAGTTCTCCCATCTACCAATCACTGTTCATCAATTTCCCTGTGCCAATGGAGGCTCTAGCTTAACCCAGGACCGCCCAGAGGCTTTGCACATGTCTGTTGAAGGTCATATTTTCAAATGATTAAATCTTTGATCTAGGCTGCAGCCCTTACTCAATCCTGTTAGGACTGAATAGGGTGGAGATTTATTCCGAGTATCTCCATTGTATCAATTCTAAAATCAATCATGATTCAAAGAAATTCCTGTTCTATGCTTAAGCATAGGTCAAAGTCCTTTCCATTGTTCAGCAAAAGGTTTCTGTCCTAAAGTAATCTTAAGAAGGGAAGAGAAGGAACCTCCCATGCCAATGGGGTTCCCATTCCAATAGACTATCAGTAAGAAATTTTCCAAGTATGAAATATCCCAATGGTGAAATTTCCAACATTTATAAGTCTAAGGAATTTTGAGGTTTACAATGCACTCCTACAACCTAACTACTTTGAGAAAACTTGAAATTGCTAAACTGTTATAGTCTTTAATCAACTTGGTTGTTATATCCTAGAGAAATATTTTCTGTGTTCAAAAATACTGGAGCTGAAGTTTTAAAAAACAATTCAGCATACACAAATCATAAAATTGTATTATAAAATTATTATAAGCTTCATGTTTTTTCTTTTAAAAAAGTTATTGTGGGGACAGCTGGGTGGTTCAGTGGCTTGAGAGCCAGGTCTAAAGATGGGAGGTCTTAGGTTCAAATCTGACCTCAGACACATCCCAGCTGTGTGACCCTGGGCAAGTCCCTTAACCCCCAATGGCTAGCCTTACCCCTCTTCTGTATTGGAACCAATAGAAGGTATTGATTCTAAGAAAGAACAGTAAGGGCTTTTTGAAAAAAAAGTTGATCCAGTCAGTGATAGGGATTACACTTCCTATCCCCCACTCACACTGACCATGCCATTCTATTTATTCCTAGAAATGAATGGGTGTTGTTTAGTAGCTGCCGGTCATAGCTCCTTGGTTCCCTTGATGATATTTGATTGAGAATCACTACTAAAAAATTCTATAAAACATGATCATGTGTGTTCATGCTGCTTTGATCATCTCTTTTATACATTATTGCTTCCCTCCATTAAATGTGGATTCCTTACAAGCTGGTACTGTTTAACTTTTTTTCTATTCACACTCCCAGAAATTAGCACCAATTTCAACACATTGAAACTCTTTGAAAATGTTTTCCAATAATGTTTTAAAGTAAAAAAGTTTGGCCAATACAGATTTGTCAGTTTGGGTGCCCCAGAACTAGGATAGCCATATATACTTTACAGAGTCAGGATGGTTGCTGTACAGTACAGTACAACCATACAGGATGCGTGTGTGTATGCGTTTATATATCCACACATATCTGTCTGTCTGTCTGAATCAAACATCCCTTCTTTTCATTGTTGTTCAGTGCTATCAAACTCTTTGTGACCCCATGGATTATATGGTCAAAGGAATTATCTTGACAAAGGCAAAGGCAAAGACAAAGTTGTTGGCTATTCCTTTTTTCAGTGGACTGAGAAAAATAGAGGTTAAGGTATTTGCCCAAGAGCACATAGCTAGTTTCTGTATTTGAATTGGGTTCTTTCTGACTCCAGACCCAATGCTCTTAAACACAGAGTCACTTATCTGTCTCTTGCATAAAGAGAGGTTAGTTGACTTGCCCAAGGTCACAAAGTGAGGAAACATCTGAGATCCAATTTGATCTCAGTTCTTCCTGATTCCAGAGCTCTATCCACTGTGCCATTTGACTACTTGAACCCCAATGGTTTCATAACACTGATAATTAGATTTTGATATAGTGATTTCCTGATAATAAAGCCTTGGCATTGAAAGCACTTTGCATATTTAGTAATCTAACCACATTTCTGTGATTCTTCATAGATAAGTCATTGCTAGTAAAGTTATATGGTTTTATTATTAGCCCTTTTTGATTATTTGTTAATTTAGAGATTAATATCAGAAGAATGATATGCTCATACCTACTCATGTAAAGGTATCTGATATACACAGAAAGAAACTGACATATGTTAAAAGGAAACATCTGGGACTAAGATTGATGTGTCTTCACTTTTGGTGCCTGATTCTTAAGATGATCCCCACCCCTAGCCCCACTATATAAACCAGACCTATGCAATGCTTGGGGTCTTCCTTTTCTTGTGGAGGCTCAAGCTATAACTTGAATAAAGTACCTATTGTGTATTGCATCACTGTGTGTTTCCTCCTTGGAATCAGAACCAGAACTGGACCGAACATTTGGGGGCTCATCTGGGATTCCAAAGGTTTGGACCACACAGTTGTAGAGGTACTTGTATCCCTGAAGGGAAATCTGAGTGCATCAGTCTTTGTGAATGTGTATGGGGAAGGGAGAGTCTGGATCCTGGCATATGGCTAAGAGGCTGGCAGATCCCATGCTCCACAGATTATACGGAGACGGCCTATTGCCAAGTTGGATCCATTAAGACCCCCTTTCTCCTGTTTCTGAGTGAGGATCTGTCAATTACATGGTTCCCGAGTCACTCAAGGGGCCAGGCCAGAATGGCTGGGAAAATGGAAGTTGTTGTTTCGTGAGATTGAGGTATTTCCCTTCTTTTGTATTTGTTAAGAGTGTTCAGTAGGAACTTTGGGGTGGCTAGAGGCCATCTGCCCAAGTTGGACTTGGAACGGGAACTTCAGGGTGGTTAGAGGCCCCCCACCCAAGTTGGACTTGGGACAGGGACTGGGTCCCTTCAACAGAGGTTCGAGTCATCTGAGGGCCCAATGCGTCCTAAGTTAGATGGTGAGTGTGAAAAATTTCCACACTGGCAGACATGCCAAGGAAAAGGATCTCTAAGATAAGCCCCTCTTGCCTGCCCTGAAACCTAGTGAAAGTCTGTATCTCTGTTGTTCATCTTCCATGTCTATTTGTTGTCTGGCTTTTACTGTTTCTCTCCTGTGTCTTTCTATATTTGGCCTCATGGGCTAACAAACATTTCGTCTCTATTTATTCTTAAATTGGACACTCACAAAAAGAAAAATGGGGGAGTTGCAAGATTGAACTTCCCACAATCAAAAATCCTCATCAGAGGACAAAATCAAATATCTATTCAATGATTTCTTCCTCTTTCTTCCTTTGGATGGGCCCCCGAAGAAGAGAAAAATTCAGAGCAGAAAAGGGAGATTTTTACTCCACAGTTAGAGGCACTTTTCACTTAACATGAATTCTAAGGGTTGATGCATGCAACTTAGAAAGATTGTTAATGATTTTGATATGATACAAATGTAATTTCATGTATTATGGTAACTGTCAGTTAAATGTGAAATGTTAGCCAGATTATATTGAGCACAAAAAAACTCATGATTAGAAGTTTGTTTTGTTAGATCTTGCAATGCATAATGGTTTCAGTGAATTTGAGTATTGGCTAAATGTGATTGATAGCCATTCTGACACAGAGAGGGAATGTTTTATTCTATAAGGACAGAAATTGTACTGGCTAGTTTATAGATGTAAAAGTCATCCAGAAAAAGTTATGTTGTTGAAAAGAACTTATTCTAGAAGTTAAACTTGGGATTTTTCAAATCAGATGTTATTTTAATGTATGTGCTTGTCAGAATTAGAAACAAGAAATCATATGACACACAATAAGTTTTTAAAGTGGTTAATCTGTGCATTAGATTTAATAATACAAGTACTAAGAATTTGGTATTTTGCAAAAGAGGGAATTTCTAAACGGTGTTGCCTTTGACTAAGGTTATATGAATTGTTTTTAAAAATGTGCACAATGTATAGAAGGAATTTTTAATCTAGAGATGAACATGTATTCAGATACAAATTCCTGGAAAGTAATGATGAGTGAATACAAATTATGTGTGCATTTGTACTATGAAGAGAATTAAGTTTTCCACCTAAATAGGTTAAGGGTATATGATATGCAAACAGTATATAAGACAAATTTGACCAGCCCTGAAATCAAGAAGGGTTTGTCATGAGGATTAAATACAATTCAGTAAAGAACCTTTCCTCTACTTACAATAATGGTAAAGAGAAGCCTGAAGAAACAAGAATAATGGATAGAGATACTAGTTGATACTATGAATTCTAGTGTGAAATAGATACAACAAATTATGAATTGGAATAATGTTGATGGAATTTAATCAGGTATGTAGCAATTTTTTGAGCTAAAAGAAGACTAAACTGGAGGGTCTATTCTACTTTATACAGAAGTTTGAGAGGACTACAAGTAAATGCTTTGAACTTCAGTTTGGTTACACATTGAAAGATTGCTAAAGGACTTAAAGTTATTTGGAAGTGTGGAGTTCAAACTGAAATCTACTGAGAGGAATTATTATGGAGGAAGTTTGATACATTCAAACTTTTACATTATAGTGAGCTCACTGGTTAAAGAGGGATGGACCAAGGTTGCTAAGTAATAAAATCTAAATTGAATCAGGCAGCCTTAGGATAAATTGCTCACAAGCTATAAACCCCTTCCTTGCACACAGGAAGGAGAAAGAAGTGCTTATAATTGTTCCATACTGATACTTAGGGACTGAACTAGGGACCTCACAGAGTTGCCAACCACTGCGTGATAGAACTTAAAGATAAGTATATTTTAATTATATATTTAGGAAGTTTTAAGATGCTCAAGCAAGCAAATATTGCCGGCCCGGTCTGACCAAAAAGCAGGTTTGAAGCCGTGGAATCTTAATGCAAACATTCCATGTCCAGAATGATAAAATGAATGGATTGATATGTAATTGATAAGTTATCTCACACAAACTTTGGGAATATGTTGGTTGATATTTTGATTACATTTTGATCCATATAAAGGTATATGTTGCAAACAGTAGCCAAGGAGCAGTTGGGATGGTAAAAATGGCATATATGTGAAAAAGGCTTGCTCGGTATTTTATGATTGTTATGTGACTTGCTGCTAAAATGATCAGAAACTTATAATTGATGAGCACTATGCTAAAGATGCAGTGGTTTAATGATGTAATCCTTAAATCAGAATTCTTTTGGGTTACCGATTGGCAATTGAAGTGATAGCAATGGAATGTTTGTTTGACTTAGCAAGTCAGATAAGGTGGGAAGGTATGTTGGATTTGAATTCAGAAGAAAGGGACTTTGATCTAAAGTCCACTAAGCTTGAGTAGGCAGATTTGTGAAGAAAGAATTGAAGTTTTGCTCTACTTTTTAAGCAGAGAGTTTTGAAGGGGAGGGGGGGGGGAGAGAAAGAGAGACAGACAGACAGACATAGGGAGGTGAAAGAGAACAGATAGATGTTCTACTCTTATAATTGGATCCCTGACCTAGGGATAATTTCTAGAATTAGTGTATGTGTTGTTGGAAAATCACATATGATTCTTTTATTTCTCTGGACAGTTACCCTGAAGTGATTCCTGTATGGTCTTTCTTAGTCTTTCAGATGACCTGGGTCCAAGAGATGATACAGCTCTGATTTATATTACTATGGAGCTACTGAATTCAGCACTCATGTTATTTTATTTCAGGTTTTGTGACTAAAGTGTGATATGTGAATTATTGCCAAAATACATAAGAATAAACGAGTGATCAGCCTTGTAGGGATATGAAAGGCTTGTTTGAGGGTATGTAGATTTGTTTCTGGAATGCTGATGAGCAGAATTTCTCTCAGCTAAAAGGGGTGAGACTTGTCTTTTAAGGAAAAAGAAGGCCTCTGGGATCTAAAGGTGACAAAGTACACAAAGGACAGAGAACGTCCTGGGATGGTTACAGAGGCATATTCTGGGCTCACTGGGAATGGGCCTTTTCTGACCAGCTAGGTTGTTAATTCTTGAGTTAATCCTAATCATGTCAATGATAGCATGAGCCAGTGATAGCTTTGGTGAGTATGTGAAGCCCTCACTATGTGTCCCTTCGGACATGAGGAAATATTTTCCTTGTCTGCCATTTCCTTTGTGACAAATTCCCATAATTAGCACATAATGCAAATTGTAAAATTAAAGTTTTGATTTCCCCAAACAACCTATTAGGTTAATAATTGAAAATTCTTAAATTCTTAGGGAACATACTTTGAAAAGTAGGTGAAGTTTATTAATAGATGGCTTGTGTTTGTAGCCTTAATTTAATACAGTTGAAGTTTTGATCTTGAGCTTGGAAATATATTACAAAGCTTCCTTAAATTTCCCCCAGAATCTGTGGTAAAGGAATACATCTGTAAAATATTGTTACTCAAGTGTTTATAGATGTTTATAGTTAATATGTACTTTGCAAAAGGATATTCTTTAACAGAAACATCACCTACCAACTCTGCAAACAACTCAGGAATCCAATTTCCTAAAGTGATCTATTCCTGTCAGAAGATGACTTCTGAAGAAGTCTGTGGCTAAGATATCCAAATGCAAATATGTAATATCAATTACTATTGTACTAATTTTCTGTTTCTATCTTGTGTTCTAGTTTTTGCCCCAGTCCTGGTTTCTACACTTCTATCTTAGGGGCTGACTCACCCCCTTGTGACCTGTCTGCCAATTGGGGGAAGCAGTCGCTGGATATCCTTTCGATCTCCAAGCAGGTCTCCACCTACCTAGGACTCAGGCATTCACTGAGGACATGTCCCTAAAGACCCTGTGTCCACAGCCTTTCCCTCCCTGTTCAAGTTTTGGCTACTCCCCTGTGGGATATGTGAACCTTGCATTTGTAACCTTGTCAGTTCTCTAGTTGCTTCTAGGGAAGAAGCACTCATGGGAGTCACCCAAATGCCACTGTAACCTCGGCAACTATTCCAGCCTGAAGCCCTGGACATTTCCTACAGTCAATACCTCTCTCCTGACAATAGGCAGGGACAGCTCTACAATCATTCTGCGCTCTGAAGAAGCTACAGAAGATTGAGAGAGACCATGACCCCTATCCCCTAGATATTTAGAGAGGGGGGAGATGACATGGGCATTGTACCCCCAGAAACTTGGGCAAACTATTATGAGGGAAATTCTGAAATTCTTCTGCTCCCTTACATCCTTGCGACTCCTCGCGACAGTAAATACCTTCTCCCACCCAAATGTGTCCGATGTTTGTGTGCATCCTTAGGTTACCTAGCTTAGAAAAATCCTTGACCTCACTGTCTGAAGTGACCCTACAAAATCAGAGAGGGCTAGATCCTCTATTCCTCCAGCAGGGTGGACTCTGTGCTGCTCTAGGAGAAGAAATCTCTTTTATGCAGACCACACAGGTCTAGTTAGGGACTCCATGATAAAACTATGAGAAGACCTGGCCATCAGGAAGAAAGAACATGAGACCCAGAAATCCTGGTATGCGCAGCTCTTTCTCAAATCCCCATGGCTGACAACCCTCATTTCCACTTTATTGGTCCCCCTCTTCATCCTAGTCATTTTGCAGACCTTTGGTCCTTGTATCAGTAATAGACTTGTGTACTTTGTAAAGAAGCGCATTAACACAATCCAGCTCATGGTCCTAAGGCAGCAATACCTGCCCCTAAATGACATCCATGCCCCTTTGAGGACACTGTTCCCATTAGTAGGATTCCTCATTGTCCTAAAAGAAGTGAGGAATGAAGAAACATACTATTACCATGGGAAAATTGCCACTCCAGACAATACCCTAAGTAGGTCCCTTGTCCCAAGAACTAAAATTACCACATCCTTATTTATGTACTGCCATAAGGATATGTTATCTCAAGACTTTAGGTTTTACTCACCTGGGTCACGGGCTGACCATGTGTTAAAAGGAAATATCTGGGACTAAGATTGATGTCTTCACTTTTGGTGCCTGGTTGTCAAGACGATCCCCACCCCTTGCCCCACTAATTAAACCAGACCTATGCAATGCTTGGGGTCTTCCACTTCTTGTGGAGGTCCAAGCTATAGTTTGAATGAAGAACCTATTGTGTATTGCATTACCATGTGTGTCTCCTCCTTGGAATCTGAACCATAACCGGACTGAACAGTACATCTTCATAAAAATCTTGAATTCAAGCAATACTACTTCAAATCTCTAAACACACTGCATGAAAATCCTTAAACAACTATTGTATTTTATGGGCTAGATTCTTCTTCTACTACATCTCAAGCTCATTCTATTGTGTTTTTACTCTTAAATCTTCCCTCCTCTTAGAATTCTGGCAATCTGTAATCAAGAAGGAAGGTCAGATCTACTGTCATTCTATCCTCAGTGATTTTTAACATTTTCAAAAATGGCAGAATACCTTACTAACAATTTTACCTGTTGAGACTATTTAAGAAAAACCACAAAAGGTTAATTCAGCTCCATAAATATCACCATAATAATAACAAACTAGATGATATTATAAAAAATAACAAATAATAACAAACTGAAACAAATGACACCTATCTATTAGCTCAAAATGCTAGATAATTAATGTTACATTTTGATTGGAGTAGGCAGAAAACAAAAGACAGTCATCTTTTTTTTCCATTTTCCTGAAAATCCTAGCATAATGTCAGTGTTGAATTTTTATTAGTTCTGTGTATTTTAAGTAAGGAACCTCATAACCATGTCACTGAACATGTATCCAGACACATCTACTGAGCATTACCATTAAAGTATGGAATGTGACCAAGGACATATACTAAGGTGTATGTGTGGTGTGTACTTAAGATTTACACATTTCAGACATAACATACCAGAGGAAACAAAGGACACTTTTGTAGGGTTTTCTTTTAAATTCCTTTCACATTCTAGTAACTACCCATACTTAAATAAAATAAATGGCAAATAGACACTTCCCTTATTAAACATATATTTTTCCAATTAAAGGTTTTTCTTAAAGTGTGTATGTGCATGTGGGTGGGAAGAATGGCCACAAAGCAATTGCTAAACATATTCATGATTCAGTTGTTTTTTTAATTATGTCTTACTTTTTTGTGTTTGGGTTTTTCTTAGAAAAGATACTAGAGTAGTTTGTCATTTATTTATGAAGCTCATTTTACATATGAGGAAATGGAAGCAAATAGAATTAAATGATTTGCCGAGGGTCACACAGTGATTGTGTGATCCAGATTTGAACTCCGTAAGATGAACATTCCCAACTCCAAACCTGACACTATCTGTTGTGCCACCCAGTTCTTCACTAACAAATTACCATTATGTTTCTAGACCTGGGATCCTCTCCTAAAGTTCAATATCTCTTTCTGTCTCTCTCTGTCTCTGTCTCTGTCTCTCTCTCTCAGCTGGGATGTCTTCAAAAATATGGGACAGATGACCCACTGAGTAAATATCTTTGAAAACCAAACTAATTAAGGTGGGAAAGTCTTATTTCAAAGAATGGTGATCTCTTATATTTTTAGCCATCAGAAAGGCTGCTTATCAATACAGAAAAGGGTTCCAATAGTTATTTGAAAAATTCAACAACTTTATAAATATAGATTCTTATTATTGTTAATGAAAGCATAGATCCTTAAGCTAGTACTAAGATAATCTCATTCATAATTTGTTCCTGTGGAGTCTATTTGAAAGAATGCTGATTTTCCTCAGCAGAAAGTACTAGAAGAATAACAATGCACTCAAATAAATATGCTTTGTATAATTCACTTTCTGGGGTTAAGAAAAATAATGGTGCAAGTAATGTTTCTTCTATATTGTTTTTATCTATCCCCACTCTCCAATTGGAGAATCTTGGAGGATATAATGTTTGGCATTACTAAACTTAATGTTGAAGATTAGGATGTAAAAATCTAATAAATGACAAAAAAAGAGCAATAATTTTTTTGAGTGGGCTGGGAAATTAAAGTTCTAATTAGGAGAAAAACATACTTTAACACAGACATAATTATATCATATGACAAAATGGTTGACACTATTGAACTTTTTTTTTTAAGCAAACCTGTAATTTTATAAAATCCATGCTCTTCCTGGGAGAAAAGTTCTTCTACCAAGACAGGTGAGCATCTGCTCTATAACTGAGAGTATGGAGAGCTGTGGGAGAGAGGGGGGGAGTAGGAGGGGAAGTTCAACTTTTTTTGGTTTTCTATTTTTATTAGCCTGGAAAGGATTCACTGACACTTTAGACAAGCTGGACAAGGGTCTTGATTGTGTACTTATTGCTAGAAGCTCTCTTTGAGTTTGAGCTCTCCTGATATAACTCTTCTATGAGTTCCAGAATAAGAAATGACTGCCATGTTTTATCAGGTTTTAAATCTTCAGAAACAAGGTTTAGGTTTGGTTTTGGTTTAGAAAGATAGGAATTCTCCATTAAAGGAAGAGCATGTGGGACTGGGTAGAATTAAGAAATTAAGAGATTTGCCCAGGGTCACAGTTTATCTCATAGTTAGATTTAACCATAAATCTTCCTGTTTGAAGGATGAGTTCTCTATCCACTCTGGTCTACTACATCTTAGTTGAAATATAATAGGACTTCAGTAGTCACTACACTATATAGTTCATTTTTTTCTTCAAAGTATCCCTAGCTTCCTTTAAAGAGCACATCAGTCTGGAACTTGAGTTCCAGTCCTTTCCTGTAAATTCTGGTAATTACCACTCTCTCTTATATTTCATTGTTTTCTTTTGTGTGTGTGCTTGCAAATTCTATTACACCTCCTATCCCCCTAATTAAATGTAAGTTTCTTAAAGGTAGACTTTTTTTGGGTCTTTGCTCTCCATGCCCCCACAGTGCCTTATGACTAATACCACTTAAAATGATTCGGGGATTTAATTGAATTTATTTTACAATGCTGAATATTATTTTGTTTTATTTAAGTATCATTCCAAGAATTTTTGCTTAGTTCTCAAAAACCTTCAGTTACCCAGATAGATCAGTGTACATTTTTAAGAAAAGAAAACTTGCTGTAATATTATTAAACAATTAATTCATGTATTTTAATATGTAAAATAAAAAATAATATTAAAGCTAACAGATTGGCCAAATGACCTTTTCCTAAAATACAAAACAATATTTAGCAAAACTTAGGAGAAAAGACAAAACTATTCTCACCACTTTGAGGATAAGCCAAAAATTTTCCCTGACCTGTAAGAATTTACATGGCATTTAATCTGTCTCTTCCTTCATTTGCTCATCCCTAAATTGAGAAGATCAAACTAAATGATCACTGAGGCATCTTCTAGCTTTAAATTCATGACCTTAAGATAAAAAGTGGCTATAATTATAAAAGTAAATAAGAATCAACATTCATTTTGATAATTAAACTTCCCATGGAATTAAAAATAATTAAATAAAATAATCTCAAGCATCCCAAATATATGTCATAAAATCACTTTATATTACTCAATTTAGGAATATCTGCATAATAAAATATAAAAAAATAGGTTGTAATAATTACAATAAAGGACAATTATGATGAGAAAACATGTTTTATATAATATATAAACAACATATCATCCGATAATAAACATGTGTTTATGTCTCTCTGTGTGTATAAATTTATGTTCTGAAAGACAATTCATCTAAAAACACAACTATCTCATTTCATTCTTAAAAGATATTTCAAAATTTAGCTAAAAATGGTAACCATATGGTATCAAATCTGAAGTATTTTTTCTGGTACAAGAGCTCTAGAAATCTAGAATGGCTAGTAAGTTTCCAGTTCATCCTAATAAATTCAGTTACTAAAGCAGTACCTTGCCCTGTCACTCCCACCACCAAACCCAGGTAAGTACATGTCCTTTGGCAGCCTGGTTTGCAGGCAAAAAGAGACAGCAAAAGTAAATTACAAGATGAGGCAGTATAGGAAAGGTAAGTGGAATTAGAGAGATAGAAATAAGAAAAAAGACTATCATTTCAGCTTAATACTTTCCCAAAGCTTTCATTCAGTGAGGTGAAGTATCATAACTACCAGAGTAATTTTGGGAGATTTTCTGTCAAATAGATCAGGCTAGAGGCTAGAAATGCCCTCTGGTGGTTAAATTCTTTAAAATAGCATATTTTTCATTGTATTTATTTATTTTTTAAACCCTTACCTTCCATGTTGGAGTCAATACTGTGTATTGGTTCCAAGGCAGAAGAGTGGTAAGGGTTAGGCAATGGGGGTCAAGTGACTTGCCCAGGGTCACCCAGCTGGGAAGTGTCTGAGGCCAGATTTGAATTTCAGACCTCCTGTCTATAGGCCTGGATACTGTTCATTTTAATATGTAAAAATAATCCGGGTTGTTTTCCCCCATCTGCTAATAAAGTCAGGTATCAAAGAGAATTAAATGACAACTTTCAGTTGCTCTATTGTATTTCTATGACAATCAACAAAAAGTCCATGTAATTACAAATCACAATCATATAGTATCAATGCTAAAATGTTTACATAAAAACAATCTCTATTTTTCTTTTCTATGCACATTTTCTTCAGTTTTTATATCGAGATTGTACCTGAGTGAAAAATGAGAGGAGAAAAAAATCACTCAGCTGAAATTAATTTCCCCTTCCACTTTTCCCACCTCCTCAGGAAAACTGTCTTAAATGTGCCAATTATATCATTATTACTAGATTGATTTCCAACTAAAATGTTCGGATTTTTATCTTGTGAACTGCCTCAGTAGGGAATTATTTTCTCTTCTCTTCTCCCCTCCCCTTCTCCCTCCTCCCCCCCCCCCCCGTGTTAATGTCTATTTTATAGGCCCCTCATAAGTTAACAAGCCTGTTGCTGAATAGCAATCTCCTGGTAGGTTTATTCTTCTAAGCACAGTAAACCTTAATTTAATCACAGCTTCAAAATATCATACAATAAAACTAATTTAATTACATTTAGCAATGGCCACTAGACTCATTAAAATGTTAATGGAGCTTATAATTATTAAATTGCTTAATGATTGCTAATAGGAATAAATGACAAAAATAAAACTTAAGTACAAAACAAAAATGCCCTCAGGTAATTTTTCTCAGCTGCAATCCCATTTGACATAGTTACTTTGATCATCCTAGGAAACATGGTGGATTTGAGACTAAATGATAAAGGATGTAAAACAAGAGCGTAGTGGACTGTTTAGAAACCACTGATTCAGGAGATGGAGTTTCTGGTCCCTGTTCTGCCACTAAATAATTTTGTAACTAATTTTCTTTATTTCGCAAAAATAGATTGTGGACTAAATGGTTGCTATTTTTTCTACTTAAAAAAATCTATGGTTCATTTAAGTTATAATAAAAATATAATCAGTTTCTGTCTGTCTTTGTCTCTCTGTGTGTCTTTCTAATCTTTTCATTCATTGGCTTCAGTTAACTGTTGGAGAGAAAACTGTTATCACTGTGAATCAGTACTTGCTCTTCTATTAATAGTCTTAGCCTAGGACACTTAAACGTGACATGACTTCACTAAGATCACCCTATCAAGTAAGCCATGAAAGAGACTTTAAACCAGATTTTCCCGCTTTCAAGACAGTGTATCTACTACAATATGCTCACTCACATATTCTGGTGACACAAATTTGTGCATAACTGTGAAATCATTTATAATTTTCAGGGACTGCTTTCATTTTTGCCTCAGTTGCCCTAACACCAAGAAAAATAATTACTTTAAGCAGTACACTGTAATACCTGTTTCTTGAATTGAATTTTAGTACATTGTACTGTTATTTTAACTATCTTTTTTTTTATATTCTTGTTCTTATTTTTAATAACTTAAGAGATCTGTAACTTCTTCCCCGTGTATACTTACTACTTCAAAGCAGATTGTACCCTGCCACCATTTTGCCTTCTATGTATAATCTTTTAAAAATTAAATAAAATCCCAAGTTATTCAGAAACACAAGGTCAAAGGGTCATGGCTTTGGAGGATTTCATTGTGAAGAATGGCATTCTGGAACAAGTCATCTGCTACTGTTCGTACATGTGCATTTTCTCCCCTTTTAGACTCAAACTCATTGAGGGCAAGCACACTGGCTTTCGTTTTATTGTGTCTCCAACACTTAGCACAGTCCCTAGCATGTGGTTGCCACTTGATAAATGTTAAATTTGATTTATTACAGGAAAGATACATGAATAGAAATATAGCAAATAAGCAATTGCCTGTTTATAAGTCACATTGCTTCAACATCTCTCTTCACTAAAAGAAAGTTAATAGAATAGAATATTAGAACCTTACAGGTTATCTAGTCTATTTTATGGAGCAATTAGATGGCATAGTGAATAGAGTGCTGGACTTGGAGTCAAGAATATTCTTTTTTTTTTTTAATTCAAATCACACTTACTAGTTGTGTGACCCTGGATAAGTCATGTAATATTGTTTGCCTCAGTTTCCTCCTTTGTAAAATGAGTTTAAAAAGGAAATGGAAAACCATTTCAGTATCTCTACCAAGAAAACTCAAAATGGGTTTACAAAGAGTCAGACTACTGAAAGTCATTGAACAATTACACATCTCCTCATTTTATAGATAAGAAAGGCAAACTATGAGGTCTCACAGGATTTCTCTGTTGATTTTTCCTACTAGACCATATTTTCCCCATTAGTTTCTATACCACTAGAGATTAATTTTTCCTGTCAAAAGACAAGTATTATCTATGAAGGCACATTGATCAACCTGCATTAACCTCTTTTTGACTTGGAAAGGCCTTAGGACAACAGAATAAAGAAAAAATCAATTTTTCAAAAAACAAATTTGTAACATCAAAAATATCAAGATATTCAGTTAACTCCCTCCCTTCTTCCTCTGTCCCCATTAAAGAAGGCATTATTTGACAAGTGTGTGTGTGTGTATAAAGCTATAGCTTTATTTTATTTATCAGTTCTTTCTCTGGAGGTAGATATACACAAGTCATTCTTCAAAGACTGTTTCTTTTGCTGTATATAATGTTCTTTTGGTTTCATTTGTTTCAGTTTTTATAATTTCATATAGAATTCTTCATGTTTTATTTTTTTAATTAACCTGCTTGTCATTTGTTATAGTGAAGTAGCATTTCATTGCCAACATATTGCAACACAATTTGTTTAGCCTTTCCCCAATTAATGGGCATCCCTGGAATTTCTAGTTCTTTGCCAAAACAATGAGAGCTGCTATAAATATTTAAGAACATATAGGCTCTTTTCCTGTTTCCTTGATCCATTTTAATGGGGGCTTAAGGGAGGGTAAAGAAGTCGAGTCAACATAGCACTGCATTGGAATTCCAGAGAAGCCACAGATTTAAACCTTCAATCTAACACATGTTAGTTCTGGGACAAGTCAGCTGCCCTCTGTGTGCTTTAGGTCAGATTCTAAAATTCTAAGCTATACCAGGTGCCCCAAAGGTCTTAGTGAAGTTTTAAAGTTTGGTAGCTTAAAACTACCAAAGCTTAAGAAAAACTACCAAAGCTTAAAATTGCACTGAGAATCTGGGGATAATGTGCATCTATATTTCTGGTTCAGAAGAAAACACCCCATCCATATGTACTGTACTAAGGCTTCTGCAAAGGCATATTCTCCAAAGGAATTTACTAAGAAGATCCAGAGATAACTAAGGACCTTAAAGGAACACATTGGGAGTCTAGTGATAAGAAATGGTCTGTTAATATCATCATTATTGGGAGCTCCCTCCAAGGGTCAATCAACAAACATTTATTCAATTAGTATTTTAAGTCAGTCACTGTGGCTAAAAGTTATGGTTTGAAAGACAAAAATGAGGTTCCTGCCCTACAGGACCTTATATTTTAATGAACAAGACAATCTACAAACTGTACATTCAAGATGTGTCGTGTGTGTGCGTGTGTGTGTGTGTGTGTGTGTGTGCATTATAAATGGAAAGCAAGATGAGAGGGAAGGGACTGAGGCAGAGACAGGTGGAGTGATATGGCCAGCAAAATTTTCCAGGTAAATATGTAATTTGATTGGAATCTTAAAGGAAGCCTGGGAAGCTAGGAAGTAAATTAAAGGAGAGAAAGCATTGGCAAGCACTGTGTCTGCAATTTAAAGTCTCAGAAACTTGCTTAGATCACTGAGAAGGTAAGTGACTTACCCACCTAAGATCACATAGCCATCATGTGTCAAAGATGGCACTTCAATCTGGTTTAGAGGCTGGCTCTCTGACTCCTTAGAAAATTGCTTTTCATAAGGAGTATATAGGAGAGTTAGAAAGGCAGGCAGAGATAGATAGTGAAATATAGAGACACAGAAATAAAGACAAAGACAGAGAGATGCGAAAACACAAAACACATTTTTTCTTAGTTCTTGCTTTGGTGTTTCCAGTGGATGTTTTGAAAGTGTACACTGGGTTAGTTTAACATAACAAATTGTATCATGCAAAATGGTTATTCATTGTAAGAAAGCTGAAAAGAGAGATGGGTCACTAACTTAAAAAAAATACAACCTAAGATGTTAAGGATGCTTGATTTCTAGTGGAAAGTTCCAAGCATAGATAATAATATTAGAATGGCAAAGAGTGAAGGGGGAGGAAAGATAATGAGGATTTTAGCACAGTGGCTGAACTTGAAAATGTCCAAGGCAAAATGAAGAGGAAAAGCAAGAGATAAGAGTAAGAAACATGAATCAGACTTGCCTAGGATTATATGCTTATTTGTTGTTTTTTTTTTCTACTGGGATGAACCAACTGTTCTTTTTTTATCTCTTTCCATTTGTTCTCATTTTGAATGATCCTTAAAACTACCTCCACTCAACCTGTAAGAGAAATGCTAATCAGGAGTCACTTTGAAGATAATGGATTAAGCCCAGGCTGGCATTAATGGTAAGAGAATGTGTAATTTTAGTATCCGCTATCATTCCATTTTACTCTAGTCCAAGTAAATGATTCAGCAGGAGAAAGAGAACTAAAGATCAAGACTATAAGCTTCTTGAGCGCATGGCCTCTTTTCAGTATTGTCTTTTGTCTATAGCACTTAGCCCAGGCTTTTCACACAGGAAGTATTCACTAAATTAAACACATTCTAGCTTTTTACACATGGTTAATGGAAAAACGGAAGTAAGGTCAATATTTTTCTTCTCTCCTAAGATTTTATTCTTAAACTTGTATGACCAGGAGAAAACAAACTTACTAGATTTCCCAGGCAATATTCTTCAAGAAATTTCATTACTGTAAAATTTTAAAGTCTTTCTTAAATTCTCAAAAGATGGCAGAACATGTGTTAATCTGTCTAAAGTGGTCCATCCCCTTTAAAGCTAGGCAGATTTTGGAATTAAACTTCTATCATCTCTCTATATATTGTACATGCACATTTATTTACCTATTATCTCTCATAGAGGATGATCTTGTCTTTACCTTTTTTCCCCTCTCCCCTTCACTATATCTGACACAAAGCACTTTAAGGTTTGTTGCCTGGTTGTGTTGGTACAAGACTTCTGAAATCAACACTAGTAAGTATGGTGATGTTAAAAATAACTACCATTTTGTAGCAATTTTAACATTTATACAAATATAGTTTTTACATGAAGTTTTTCATGCATTTTCTCTTATGTTCCTCACAACCCTGTGAAGTTGATGTTATTATTATCCTAGTTTTATATAGATTAGGATAATGAGAGAACAGAAATGACTCCTCCAGGACCACACCGGGTACTTAGTGTTTAAGATGGAATTCAAAATTCTCGTCTTCTGGCCTGAAGCTCTGTTCACTGTGTCGCACTATCCTGTTCTCTATTCACTGCATATTACAGATCATAAAGAGGGTCACAATGGAGAGTTTGGATGGGTCAATGATAATGCATCACAACATAGAGGATAGGGATGGAATTGTTTAGTGACACTAAGTAATTGCAGTTTGGGGCTTAGAGTGGAGTGATTCAAATCACGGATGGCTGGAATTCAGAGTTTGGGCAAACCAAAGTAGGGCCTGGCAGTTAATCTCTGAAGTTGATAAGTAGATATTAGAATGAAAGACTGGATGTGGAAGGAGAAATAAAGCTTCAGACAGCTTTTCTGCAAATGGTGAAGAAAGGATTCTACTTATCATGAGGGAGGTCAAAAGTATACAGTGAATGAATAATGGTAGTGGTCAGATAGAGAAACAGTAACGTTTTGGGAAAGGCTGACATCAGACAAATGTTCTTCCAAAATAGGCATTTGGCATTAGGAATCCCTGACAATGGGGATGGAGGGAGAGAAGGGAGAGACAGACAGAGAGAGATAGACAGAGACAGAGATGGAGGCAGAGAGAGAGACACAGACAGAGACACACAGACAGAGAGGCAGAGAGAGTCTGATACTGAAACATAAAATCTATCCAGAAAGCAGGAAGAAATTTCTTAATTTGTCTAATTATCCATCCATCCACCATTCAATAAGCAGTCAAACAGCTGGTATGGGGGACCTTTCTTGAGACTGGGGTTCAGAGACAGAGCTCTGGTCACCATAAGTAAAGAGCAAGTATATAGCAAGAGTGTCAAATTTTAAAGGAATTTGCCTAGAACAAAAAATATAAAAGAAAGAAGTTACTTATATGGAGAAAAGAAATCAGCCTGTTAGGATTATGGTTGAAGGCAGAGAATCTATCACAAGAAACAAAGGAAGAGTCTAACTATTAAAATCAAGGCATAATCCTTAGGGAGAATCAGTAGCCAGGATAAATTGATGCTGAGCGTATGGAACTATGGGACTTTATATTTCCCTTACACAGGGATTACATTAGTCCGGTGATAGTTGAAGGCTAGAGCTAATATTTGTGGATTGGAAAGAGGTGTGTACATGAGATCCCACTGGTCATTATAGGCAAAAAATGCTGTATTCATGAAGCATAGCACATTATAATTGCATATAAATATTTTCATGATGTACCTACACATTTAAAAATATATTCAAACTTGCATATTTAGAAAGGAATATGTATTATGTATTTCAAAGACAAGGGAAATCCAAAAGTGTGGAGGAAGTTTAGGCTTTATACAATAAAGTCTGCCTTTTTCTTATAAGAAGCAAACTGGCAGCAATAGGATCAAGTTTTATATTTTCCATCAGTGTGGCTCATATCTGATGGATGAGAGGCCCCTTTGGGGATTTGGGCAGTTAAAACTCCATGGACCATTAATTGATGGCCTCCTGCCCTTTACTGCCTGTAAGAATGATATCCCTAATCATTCACTTCATGAATTATTTTCACAAGTACTATGAACTGGAATTTTAAAAAAACACCTCTTTTTCTTGGGTCACTGATAAGCCTTCAGAAGTGAAAGGGTTTTAGTTATTACTAAGCTAGCATTTTTGGCTTAAAATAATGTATTTAAAATCAAGTGGGTAGTACTCATAACCATATAGTTCCATTAATCTCTCAGGGATAAGTCACATACTTCCTATAAGGCATCAAGGTTTTCTGGAAAGAATATTGAATCTAGAATTGTTGAATAATGATTCAGAGCCGGGAAGAACTCCAGGAACCATTCTCCAGCCCTTTAAACAAGTAGGAAACAAAGGCCCAAGGAGGGTAAGTTATTCTTTATTCTATCTCACCTCTGGGATTTTTAGGAAGCCATTGCTGGGGCTCAGTTTACTCATCTGTAAAATGAGGAGAATTGGGACAGATGGCTTCTTATTTCTCTTTCAGTTCTAGACCTCTAATTCTAAGATTTGTTCTCCCACATATGTATATATCTGTTTATCTCTCTCTCTCTCTATATATATATATATATTTAGAGAGAGAGAGAGAGAGAGAGAGAGAGAGATAGAGAGAGATAGAGAGAGAGAGAGAGAGAGAGAGAGAGAGAGAGAGAGAGAGATGCATGCTGCTTCTTTCTTTGTACAACACAAATGCAATCTCCATTCTGGTTTCCAGTCTGACACTTCCACTTTCTCCTTGAATATTTTGTTGAGCAGTTTCTACTTTCTTTGTTATTTTCAGACAGGAAAAGAATGGAGTTTTGCACTATGTTTTGACTGTATTACTTCACATATATACAATAAGAAAGAAAAAAGAGTAAAGTCGGCTTTGGAAAATGAAAACAAAATGACAGCATAAAAGGATAGGTACATTAATTATTTTTATTTGTTGTCAATGTAGTGTTTGGCATAATTCAAGCAATTTTAAAATGATACTGCTCTGGGGAATTACATTCCAAAGAGGTCAAAACAACCCATAGATAATATGTCGAAGATGAAAGCATTTCATTCTCATGGGAGCAAAATTCTTTAGCTTTTATTTGACTATGGTTATAATATGTATTATAGAACAGGTAGGGCTCTCCTGAAAGTGAGAAAGAAGGGCTTAGATTTCATATAAAAAGGAGAAAAGTAAATTTATTTTACTTAAGAAGGAAATATCCATAGAAGGGGAAAAAAAGAAAGATATTTTAATAGAATCCGTGTACCCTCAAGAGGAATAATGAGTATAACAAGGAAATATCATCCTGCATTTTAAACCGTTCCTATAATTAGAGAAGAAAGGAAAAATAATTGAAGGAGCAATAAATACATCTACCAGGGGGTAATTGCCCAAACTCATCACCTATGCTATCTCACAATAATCCAAGTAATCTCTTTGTTATCAACATTTAAATGCAAACTAATCTAATCTAACAAATAAAGACAAAATCTGAGAAGGGGAAAGCAGTTTGTGAATAATTTGAAAAGGATCCTTACTTGGAAACTACTTCCATTGTATGATCAGAAAAGCCACTCTAATTTGTTTCAAGCTGTGAGTTGGGGCATCATTCCATAATGGAATCAAGAGGAAAGTGTGCATTCCGCCCCTCCCACCTCCTTTCTATTGTTATCATGTTCAAGAAGAGCTCATGAATCACACTGGCCCAGGAGCTGGTGTCCTTCCGCACCCATTGCTTACAAAAGGAACATAATAATAAGTTAGACAGGCTAAAAAGGTGTTTTTGTTGCTTCATCAGGAACAGCTGCTTCCACTCTAGAAATGACAGCTATCATAGGAACATTGCAAATGTGTAAGAAGTGAAGGTCTGTTTACATGAAATACAAGGCAAAGAGTAATGCTAATATAGCCAATCTGCTTCCCAATCTCTGAAAGAAACCCGAAGGAGAGAAGACCTTTTAATGAGACACTGTGGAGCCTCAACTACTCTAGGCCAGATGAGGCAGACTGCTATAATTCCCCAAATCCCTGTTATCTCTTGCTGCTAACTGCATACTCTTTACATTTGGGGCTGCCAGAAGAAAATGACAGGCTGAAAATCTATGCCTCCTGCTAGAAAGAAAGAATGCTTCATTTTCCTAAAACTTAGCTCAGGCTAGAAAATGACACTAGAAATAATTTCCAGCCTTCATCTCTTCCAGAGAAAGAAACAGAAAAATGACAACCAGGGATCTAGGCAATAGTGACCAAAAAATAAAAATGCATAGCCCCGAGTCTGTCTGAATATGTCTATAGTGAAGATCAACTCTCAGTAGATTGCAGATAATTATAAGTCAGAGTAAAAGGTGGGAAGGGACAGATCCCAAGATATTAATCCAATCTCTTAAAATGTCTTGGGCTTTTTTAGATCATTGAAGGCACCTGAAGTCAATCATTAAAATTAAAAACATTCAACACAAGCCTGATGAAACAGATGGATAGAGATGAGGCAAATGACAGGAAGCTGGAGCATTGATGGGATTGGTTTTGGCAAACAGAAGGCTAATACTGTTTTAGGAAGCATCATCCTCCCATGAGAGACCACACAAGATGAAGATATTCATAAGACCAATGGATGAAGCAATAGGACTGATACACTGAAAAGTAACATTGAAATGAAACTATATTTTTACTCTATAGTGCAAGGACTTTGGCCAAGCCAAGTTGCTGGGTCAGTTTTGTCCTCTGTAAAATATGGAGCTTAGCCTTTTGCATTAACTCCCAGACATAGACCTATGATCTGAAAAATGAACTAGTAACTGAAGAATCAGAGAAATGGCCAACTTTATCTCCCCCCACCCAGATCTTTAAAATGTTCTCATGACATAGTTACAATATCTGCCCCTTTTTCTATGAACTATAAGACAAAAGCAATGCATACTTCACTTCTGACAAACATGCCAACATAATCTATAAAAAGAGGATTTACTTTTCCCCATTTTCCTTAATTGAGATAGCAAGGTTCTGTCTTCAAATTTCCTCTTTTTGCATGGATATCTTCTTTAACAGAGATCTAATATTCACAACTTAACTTGTGTGTTCCACTTGAGGTGAATCCTCAGAGGATTTAGCCACTTATAACATTAATAGGCAAACTTGTAAACACAAGCAATAAGGTAAAATTTAATTAAATCATTCAGATTGTTTACTACCATGTACTGTAGCCTGAAACTATCCTAGCAAAATTTTAAAGATTCAAAAGCTGTTACCATATATTCCTAGTGTCTTTTTTTGGATTTCTATTTGCAATAAGACTAGTTAAAATCCATGTAACTTTTATTCTTGACAGTGAAAGAAACTGATCCTACCTCATAATCCCTCCTCTTTTTTCTTAAGATCTCAGGAAAGAAGTTCAAGTTAGTGGAAAGTATGCTCGACTTGTTACAGTATCTGGTTTTAAAATTCTTCCACTTACATAAATACTTCTAAAATGCCAAGCAACCTACATATATTTAATAAGTTCCTGCTATGTGCCAAACACTTTATTGAGCATTGAGGATAAAGAAAACAAACAGTCAAGTGTCTGACCTTCAGGAGTTTATACTCTATTGAGAGTGATTTCACAAATAAGTGTGTATAATATGCAAGGCAAATTTGGGGGATGCCCCTTGAACTGGGATTTAGGAAAGGTATCATGTAAATGACAAATTGAGCTTTGAAAGAACCAAGTTATGCTAAGAGGCAAAGGTAAGAAAGCAATGCATTCTAGGAATAAGACACAGAGAGAATATCTATCAGTTGGGGCAAAGCCAAAGAAGTTGGGGCATATGCATTTAATGGAATAATATTGTGCCATAAGAAATGATGATTAGGTTGATCATAAAAATATCCTAGAAAGACACATGTAAAGTGAGCAGAAACAGGAGAATGTGGTCCACAGTAACAATAATAATGCACAATGATCAATGGTGAATGACTTTATTATACACAGTGTGTGAATTTTAGATTTACTCCACCTTGCTTAGTCTTCAGAATTCTAGCAACCAGGAATGTATACACCCCCACTTAAGGATTAACTGTGGGGGAGGAAGGTCTGTGACCTACATATGCTAGCAAGTAACAAATCAAAAACAACTGACTGACCCCTCTGGGCTGTCCAAAGCCAAGTTTAAGCCACCATTTGTACATGTGAGCCACAGGAAATAATGTAAACAACAGCCTTTATATTTCATGTCACTTCCTGTGAGGGGAACTTTGGCAGTGGAACTTGACTTGGAGAAGCTCCAGCGTGAGACCTCAGACTGATTCCCTGAGATGTTAAGTGTTAAGGCTGACTCCCCTTTTCCTTGACCTTTCTGAAGGCACCAGCCTCCAAGAAGACCTCTCATCTTGGAGGAGGCCTCCTGGCTGTAAGCCTAGCTAGATTTTATCTTCTGGGTAGGTCCCTTGGCTGAGACCTCTCCAGGCTAGAGCAGATCTTCTCTTTCCCTATCTCTCACTCATTCTTAATTTCTTCTTTCTATTGTAAATAAACCACCATAAATTCCATTCTGAATTGAGTATTTCATTGGGATTTAGAATTTAAATCCCTGGCAACCACAAAAAAAAATATTCAGTCTCAACCCTAAATTTTACCCTTAACAAGTACAAGAATCTGAGACAACTCTATGGGACTCATGAGGAAAAAGACTATCTACCACCACAGAAAGAACTGATAGAATCTGCATTCAGATTGAAGCAGTCCAGCTTTCACTCTATTTCCTTTATGAGTTTTTCTTGCACACATGACATCTTTTTTCACAATATGCCAAACATGGAAATGTGTTGCATGATAGCACCTGTATAACCTATATCATATTACCTGCTACTCAGGGAGGGGGGAGAAAAGGGGATGGGGGAGAGATCATAGATTGCAAAATGTCAGAAAATAATTATTAAAAATTGTATTTACTAAAAAATAAAATAAGTGAATCAAGAGGGGAAAATGAAACAAAATGAAGTAAAATCAAAGACAAATAAAGAGATAGTGATGAACACTGACTGAATAGGCCCCCCCCTCCCCAGAGAACACACTAACCTCATTGCCATTCCATAAATGTAAAGATAAGGCACCTCAATGACTGATCGTATGAAGGTCTACCCAAATCTGCTCCAAACACAACTGCAACCATCACAGGTGAAACCCATTAGCTAAACAAAGGTGTCATTAGTTGCTCTTAATGTACTTGGAATAATTCACCAGCTAGCGCTATTCACCTGTGGCAGCTCTCAAATGAAATCATTGTGCCCTCCCCTCCAGCAGTGCATCTGCTAAGAGATTCATAAACACAGGCCGATTTCGCTGCCCAGAAGTTATCAGCACGGTAAAGACATTTGGGGTCATGATCCTGCAGGCAAATGTTAAGAAACAATTTTCTTGGCGCATTTCTAGCAATTTGTTCCATTAAAATTGAATTTAAAAGGGCGAGAAAAACACCAAAGTTTCAACAACTCTTACACCTGGACAAGTGCCCAAACCTAAGGTGGAAAGGTGCTGAATCATATTATCTTTTTCAGTCCCCAAATAACATGCAGCCAGTGTGTACATTGCACATTTTCCCTCTGCAAAATGGAATGTTTTGATAAATTTAGCAAATGTCTTCTCTCTGCCATTCTTTCTAGGATTTCAGCTGGAAGGAAAACTCAAAAAAATCATGGCATGATTGGAAAGGAACTGTGAAGGGGTGCTGAGTTGCTTAGCTTAATGGGAAGGAAGGAAAAGGTATTGAGTTGATGTTCCAATTCAGCTCGGTCAGAAGTACAAACAGATGTGACTTTGAACTGAGTTGTTTTTTGAGTGGTACAGGCAATTAGGTCCTGTCTCCTAGAAAGGGGCAAAATACGTGTTTATGCTTTTTAGAAATAGTTTCAGTAGAATATCTGGAGCATACGAGTTCTTTCTTTGAAAGACTGCTTTGGATAAATTGAGTGATTTCTTTCTTCCGCCTCCTGGGAAACTTTCCTCTAGGGTATAAAATAAGCTCTATTCTCCCAACCTATTAAGGTACCTCTAATTTTATCACTTTTATATTTCCTAGCATCCTTGCTTTAGTAATCCTTCTCTGGTGTTTAAATATTTATGTCACTTATTAGTCGGTACACTGATTCAGAGTCCTTAAAGCAGGGAGAAAGAGACAACATGTTTAAGGTAAAGTCATAAATCTACCATATAATCTAAAATCAATTGTTTCAAGACTTGAAATGCTAATCTTTTAAAAAATAACTATTTCACAATTATATTTGTTATGTGAAGTCTTTCCTGATTCTCTGAAAAATTTTTCTCAACATTTTTTTAAATTACAATTATCACTACCACCTGAAACCTCAAAAGAGAAATATACATGGTGGAAAACTCTGAGTACTGATGATATTGGAGGGGAAAGGCTTTAAGTTTCTGTGCTAGAAAGAGTGCTTGTAAACTATAGACTGTCACCCACAACTGAAGGGGCTAGTCATAAGAACAGTCTGCCTTCTTAACAGAACACTAGTCAATTTACTGAATAACATCCATTGTATGTTAGACCGTATATGTCTATGAAGATCTTTCAACCACTGAAGGCAATCAGAATGGACTCCAGGAAATCTCTTCCTGGCCAATTTATCATGTCAAGAAACATTTTCCTCTCTTTCTCTGCATAATTATTTTCTCTTTATATGTTGGATTTAGATTTTGTATCTAATGTGTTTTCTACAAAATCCAGAGCATTGATAGTGCTTGGTAAATTCTTCACATTGATAACAATGCCACTGACTACCTATTATCTTGCATAAGAAAGGGAAAAATAAGTCAGTCCTCAAAGAAAAAAAAGGATGGTGCTATTTTTACTGAGTGGTCTTTAGAAAAAAAGTTATTTCAGGACCCATATTTTAGTGCTTAAAAATTATGACAGGAATAATGTTTTAATGGAAGGGAAATGGGATGAGGTAAAAGAGAGAGAAAAAGGATTTTTGTCAATTAAAAATAAAATGTAGTTTCAAATAAATATTAAAAGGAAAAGAAAAATAGAATAGAAAGTGTATCGAAAAATACACAGCCTTTTGACTAGCTTAAAAAACACCCAATTTCCTTGAATCATTATTTCCTATGCTAGCAAAAGGGGCATGAAGTATTTGAGTTGCTAAAAAGAAAGTTATTTCTTTTTCAACTAGAATGTGAGAGTTCCCCAAAAACTAGATGGGAAAAGCAAGGGAAGAAAAGCAGATGGAGACTATTTGACAATTTCTATAATTTAACATAATATTCTTGATGTTTAGAATTTTTTATATATGTAGTATGTGAATGATTTCCCTGGCAGATTAAATGAATAAAAATGGTTCTTTAGCTCTAGGGATGGTGGGTGAGTTCTTATTTCTTACTCCAATTTGAAGGAGATTACAATTGTACTAATCTGAGCTCATTGATTCCGATTTGGGGCAGGCTATATTTTATATATTTATATTATCTGGGAAGAATATTACATCATTTAATGTTAATAGGAATAAAAAGATAACATTGGATTCTTAATGTTTGAGAAAATATTTTAAATACTTAAAAAATTCAAGTTTAGATTATTTTAATTCACATCCAGCTCTTTGAGACGTACCTGTTATATTTTCCTGGGCAAACCACAGTCACTCAATGTTCAGGCAGCTAAACATTTCAGAGAAGGTGACAAACTCTACTGATAGAAGTTTCTCCATACCAATGAAGTCACAAATGTAGTCCCCTATTGCTTATTACTTTAAAAAAACAGAATAGCAGGAAGAAGTCAGAAAGGAGAGCTGGTATAAATGTATAGAAATGGGAGGTAGTGTTTCAAGTGTGAATAATTAAAAAGACAAGCAATGTGGATCCCTGTGTTGTGGGGGTGAAGAGGTGCACCCCTGGGGTTCAGGAAGGAAACCTTTCTGTAAGAAAGCAAGAATCCAAAACTTAGGTTAAAAATAAAAAGAGAAATGTATTAATTTAGAAAGTAATGTTGAGGATGACCAGAAGGATAGTACAGGTGGAACAGCAAGATGGAAGGCTGCTCCTTGGGAATACAGCATGGATGGAAAGGCTGTCAGCCTTCAGTGTTTTCCTGCAGATTTTATACTCTTTACAACAGAGTAGTAAACCCTCAGGCATTCAGTCAGGGGTTTGGTCATCTGACTGGGGTCTGCCTGGAGACATAGGGAATGACCTTCATAAAATATTCTTTAGTTTTAGGGAACAGATAGATGTCTGAGATTTAGCCTGATAGGATCGAGGTATAGCCTGGAGGTGCATCTCTCAGTCCATCTTAAATCTAAAGGATGATCAAAGGAGGACAATCCTCCCAGGGTCCTATAGGGGTCATTGGATGTTTTCGGTTAGGAGTCACAAGGATGTAAGGGAGCAAAGGAATTTTCCTGATAATAGTTTGCCTGAGTTTCTGGGGGCACAATGCCCATGTCACCTGAGAATATGGAAGGGAGTAAAGCATAACATTACTGAAAAGGGAGGAAAGGATAGGTATAGTAAGAACTAAATGCTAAACAAAAAAAATTACATTTGATTCTGGAGGTGACTGGACTTCACTGGAATTTAATTGGTAGAGAGAAGGAAGGTGATGTAAAACTTATACTTTAGGAAACTCAATTTGGCAATTGAGTGAGGTATGAGTGGAATTTGGGAAAGATTGAAACAAGAACACAAAGTGGAATATTTTTGCAATAGTTCATTGTAAAAGAATATTTATAAGAGCCTGGATTATGGTGAGAACTGAGAGATGAGAGAAAAGACATGTACAAGGTATAGTGAAGATATGAATGACAAAAATGGCAATGGAATGTACATTGGGGTGAATGAGAATGAAGAATTGAGGATTACAATAAGAATGACAATTTGAGTCTTGCTTCCTGGAAAGATTTTTCCAGTGGTGCCATTTATAGTAAAGGGCAGGCTGGAAGAAGAGTAGATTTTTAGGAAAAGAGGGTAATTTTGATTTTAGGTATGAGAGTTGGCAATGCCTCCAAAACATCTAGTTTGCAACATCTAAACAATAATGAGAAGCTTTTGCTTAGAAGTGAGACAAGGGATGGATATAAAATTCTGGTAAATCATCTGTGTAGGGATGATAATTGAATACAATGGGAGCTAATGAGACCAGCAAATGAGATGGGGAAGTAAAGTGGGATTAGGATGGAACTTTATTGAGAATACACATGGTTAGTGGACATAAAAAAGCCAGACAGGTAGACTTAGAAGTTAAAAAAAAAAAAGTAAAACAGAAGGACAATGAGAGAGTAATGTGGTAAAAAAACAAGAACTAGGAAGAGAGAGTAAAAAGCATTAAAAATGATTCAGAAATGTCAATGAGTAGAAGTGGGAAAAGACCATTAGATTTCATTATTAAGAGATTTCTGTGGCATTTTTGGAGAGAGTAATTTCAAGTGATTGTAATTTATGGAATATTTTGTTTCAAATATGTATAGTCCTAAATTTCAATTCTGGATTATTTAGCTTCAGAAGATAAATATAAAATTGTATTTATTTTGAACTGTGAAAACAAAACAAAACAAAAAAATCCTGAGTCATTGTTTTGGAAAGTAGTTAGAGTTGGCCTAAGAGTCAAGATGACTGAGTTTATTTCCTACCTAGAGAAGTTCAATTTTTTTTTTCCCTATACCAGTGGAATCCCAGGTTAAATCTTTAAAAATAAATGACTCTGTGTCCAAGGAATCATGCATTACTAAGATTTGTTTTGTTGCCTGTCTTGAGGACTCCAGTAAGTTGTATTTGTCTAAGAGTATAGTCAACCTTTATTTTCTGTGTGTAATTATTTCTCACTCTCCCAGAGTTGCTTCCTGTATCATTCCCTTTGAGGAATAGGCTTGGTATCTGTCATGTTGAAACTGGGCTATTACTTTCAATATGAGTGCTACACTATAACTATGGGCCCATAGCAGTCAGGCTGAGATTTTTCAGGAAACACACAGACCAGATGTTACTTGCTCCCCTGGTGTGTAATTGTAAGCTTTCTTAGCTAGTGGATGCCCTGTATCTTTTCCCCTCTTTTTCTCGCCCCCCCCCCTTTTGTGTATATTTAGATACCTGTCTATAGTTAAAGGCCAGGTCACAAAGTTCACAATCATCCTTCCTCAGTAAAAGTTCTCTTTGTGTGAGCCCTCCTGAATCATAACTTGGTGACAGCTCAGCAGTGAAAGGTCAGTCATTTCCTCATCCCTAAGGCTGTTAGACTCTCCTCCAAAGAAAGCTGCTTGAGGTGTAGGCCCTTTACCAAGATGCAATGAATTCAAACTCTTTACTGTCTTTTTCTGGGGTTACAATCCACAAAACCAGCCTGAGAGAAAGGCTTTAGACATCTTCTATAGCAAGAGCTCTGAATGAAACAATCATTCTGCTCTGGAAATTCAATTTAAAATATTTGAATATGAATCACCTTTGGATTAGTTTGTCTTTTTTTTTTTAATTAGAATTTGTCCAACAAATTACACAAATAAATCAGTAGTGCAACTTATGGAGGCAAATTGTGGAATACTCAAAATTTCTAAATATTTTTTTTTTCAAATCATTTTTGCTAATGAGTTAACTGATAGCACTGCAGTAAGCCCCATGAATTAAGAATATAGACTTGGGAGCAGGGGTGCTTGATAGGAAATATTCAAATTCCCCAAAGTTCAAATAGAAACAAGGTAGCATAATAAAATGACATTCTTGGAGTCAAGAAGATCTAAGTGTTAATCCTTACCTATCTGTGAATTTATAAAAGTTAAAAAGTTACTCATTTGCTCTGTGCCCCAATTTCTTCATCTGCAAAAAGAATGGGTTAGAGCTTCGAGCTCTAAACATTTGGATCTGTAATCTGTGTTCTCATAATATAGATCCACCTTCTCCATTGATGTAGATTATAATACAAACATAGAAGGCCATCCTGTGTGATACTTGACCATTTAAGAAATGCTTTTTGACCTAATACCTATATTAAAAGAGATGGCTAATTGTTCATGGGAGAATTTAATGGTTTGGTTATGTTGCAAAATAAGAGTTTTGCAATATCCCTAAAACAGTTGTTCAATTTCTTCCTTTTCTCCAATATTAGTCCCAACTAATCTGCATTTCACAACCAAAAATGCTGAGCACTATTGATTATTCATCTGAATGAATATTATAATCTCAGCAATATGTAATCTTCTTCTACTAGCTGTTATCTTAACATATATTTATAATCCATCCTTACCATCAAAAAATGCAAAAGAAAACTTTTATAACTATGCATTATCCATTAAAATGAATTCCCACATTGTTCATGACACAAAATGTCTCACTGCTTTTTTAAGTTCAGCATCTCTCCGGGAGGAAGTGAATGATTTGTTCCATTTTTTAGTTTTCTATACTCATGGTTTTTGATTGCATTGATTAGAGTTCTAAGGCATTTCAAAGTCATTTTTCTCTAATATTTTCATTGTATACTTCCTGGTATTGTTCTCCTTATTCATTATTAATTCACTATATTAGTTTGCAAAAGTCTTCCCAGTTTAACATGAAACAGTTCATTTCTAAGATTTGGCTTTTTTTTTTCATTCCTCGCTATGGATTTCAAGAAGTTCTTCATTTTTCTGCGATTGGATGTAATGAGTATCACGTCTGCAAATGAGAGAATCAGAAGGACTTTACTGCCATAGTTATTCCCTCTTCAATGTAAACCTGGAACTGGATTTATTTTAATCAGTTACGAACATGTTTAGTGTTTTAGTTCTAAACTTTCTTGTTTTATGACATGCCTAATATTGGTTATTAGAGAGCTATTAAGCAAAGTTAGGTCCATTATATCTTTTAAGGACTCTTCAATCATATTGATATATGGATGGGAGAGGAGTGATGGTCTGATGTTCTTCATGTCATGCAAGTGACTCCAGACTATTGGATATTATGACATAACAGAACAAATATGTTTTATTCATAAGCTTTAGCATTAAACAAAAACACTCTTGAAACTACCCATAATGTACAAAGGCCAAAGACTGATATGTAAATTGCATAATTTACTGTGATTGTTTCAGTTGTTTCTGATTCTGTTACCCATTTGAAGTTTTCTTCAAAAAAATATTGGTTTGTCATTTCCTTCTTCAACTCATTTTATAAATAAGAAACTGAGGCAAACATGATCAAATCACTGGCCTAGAGATCACACAGCAAGTGTCAGAGGCCGGATTTCACTGTTATCACATAGCTGCCTAAATTGTACAAACACAAATAAAATATATGTTCATTTTTCCTGCAAAATTCCTTCTATAGGATGAAATGAGCTAGGGAAGATTCTACATTAAGGTTTTAATGCACAATAAAATAAGACTTTTCCTAGGATACTACTGGTTTGAAGATATACCTTTGCATTTTCCTCTTTCTGATTAAATGAAGTAAATGGAATACTCACATTGTGATATTCTTACCATTAAAACCATTTGCATTGTCAAATGTTTTCAATCCAAAAATAGATATGGTTATGTCAATGGAAATGTTCTTAAAGAAGATATGAGCCTATCTTCTTTGCTTGTCCCAGTCTAAGGTCCATTGGACCACTACATCTGATTTTTACCTGAAACCTCCCATGTGTGTTATATCTGTTTATTAAAATATGATCACTTTTTTAGGTTTTGCTTTTTCTCTCTCTTCCATATGTCTAACCTGGTGCCTGATATAAATTTGGTATTTGATAAATGCATATGGTTTGATTGAGGCAAATAACAGTTTTGTTTTTCTATTTGTATTTTCAGTGGTTAGTAGTGATTAGAATATAGTATGTATTCAATAAATGATTTTTCATTCATTTATTAATTGGGCCAGAACTTTTAATGATAATATTATATAATGAGCTTAATAAATTGTTGTATAAATATGTATATATAATATAAAATTTAACCTAGTTTTTTTTCCTATCATATTATGATATTATGTACTAGATGTACTATGATGTTATGTGGCTAGAGCCAAATGATCTCAAGCATAGGCAACAGGCTTTGAATTAAGAAGGAGGAGTTCAAGTCTTGTCTCTTAAACATACTGGATTAAAAATTTTTTTTTTTTTTTAATAACCCTTACCTCCCATCTTGGAGTCAATACTGTGTATTGGCTCCAGGGCAGAAGAGTGGTAAGGGCTAGGCAATGGGGGTCAAGCGACTTGCCCAGAGTCACATAGCTGTGAAGAGTCTGAGGTCATATTTGAACCTAGGACCCCCCCCCCCCCCACCGTCTCTAGGCCTGGCTCTCAATCTACTGAGCTACCCAGCTGCCCCTAACATACTGGATTTTTGAACATAGCTAAATCACAGCCTTTCCTCACCCTCATTGAACTCTCTAAGACTATAAATTGAAGGGCAGATACTTTTATTTTCATTGATAGAAGACTAGAAACTCCTTCCTGCTGAAATAAAAGGCCTGGTCCATTTTCTTGTCTACCTCTTTCCCCCAAAAAATGTCTTTCCCCCCCATTTTATTCCAACTCTGTATTAAGTTTACATTTGTATAATACTCTCTATCTTGAAGTGCAATGAAATTCTTAAATACTGTATAGTAACCATTATCAATTGGTCCATTATTCAGGATTCATATTTTTTCTTCCTGAGATCCTCCAAATGCTTGACACTGATCAAATAATGAGTATTTATATGTGGTTATTATGTACTGGGCACCATATTAGGTACTGAGAATGACACAAAGACAAAAGAAAAATAGCTCCTACCCTCAAAGAACTTCTAATCTATGAAAGAGGAAACAGGTACATCTAGGAAGAAGTACTAGACCGATGATATCATACCTATAGGACAACTCACTTTCTCAATTCAGGTTAGATTCTTCTCTCCAACTTTTGGATTTAGAGGATTTCATATATAAGTTAGAGGTTAAGCAGTTTGTGCAGGGATTTTTATTTTATTTCTGGAGTAATACAGGAAGCCCTTGAAGTTCACTGTATAGGAGAGTGTTATGATTAAATTTGCACTTACCTTTATCACTTTAGCAGCTGAGTGAAGGATGATTTGGAAAGGGGAGAGATTTAACATAGAGAGACTAGTTAGAAAATACTAGAATAATAATGAGACTGGTTCTCTCTCTCTCTCTCTCTCTCTCTCTCTCTCTCTCTGTCTGTCTGTCTGTCTCTCTGAAGGTGGCTACTTCTTAGCCCTAAGATTTATGATTTATAAGGGATATGTATATGATACATCATTTAGTCCAGTTTTCCTAAGCAATTTAATGAAATGATTATTTTACTTAAAAAATTAATACCTTCTGTTGACTTAGTTTACTTTAGAAATGGATAAATCATATCACACAGAGCAAAATCTGCCTTTTCTGAGAATTTCTAAATCTCATTCCAATGAATTACATAATGATAAGGGATTGCCAAAGGAAAAGAATTTTAATTCAGAGTTAAAATCTAATTTTTCTTAAATGATAGAAATTAGGTCCGGAAAAAGGCATTGAATCTTTCCACTGTGCCGATTATACAGAAACCTTGAAAGTTTTTCTTTTTCATCAGATGAGATTGAGATGCGCATTTTGCAACTTCCCCTGACATGTCTCATGATCCAGGAGCTCCAAGGGTCATCCTAATTTACTTAATTTAATTCCATTATCTCTTATTCTACTCACTCCCATTAATCTAAGTAATTCTTCTACCACCTCCAGCCAGTGCTCAAGTGTTCAAATTTCAATTAAGACTGGTTGGTGTTTTAAAATTATCATTTAGCCATATTACACCTTAATTGTTTCTGCTGCTCTTCCATGAAATGCTTCCAAACTACTTACTTTTTGATTTTCCTTCAGTAGGGGAGGGACTACAATATAGTATCAAAATTAAAAAAGATTATTTGATAAAGAATAGTTGCCATTTGCTCTTTGGATGTCTTAATAATCTTAATAAATAAAATCTTTTATTTTAGTAACCAAAAATATTTCAAACTCCTATCTTTACAACTTACCTATCCCTTGCTCTTGATTAGCAAGATCTGTTCTAAATGCTAACTGCCAAGAGTATTTGCTTCTAATACATGGATAATTCTATGATATTATTTCACTCTTTTTTTATCCAGTCTGTCAAGATTTTTGTCCAGAATATTCCTGTTCATTTTTAAAGATTATTTAATTTAATTAATATACATTCCCCTCTCTCCTTTAGTGTTCATATGTGTTATATTCTGTTTCTTGTGGGCTTTTTCCAACTTTAGAGGAATCATTTATGTGGACCTGCCCTATACTCAGAATTGTGATACATGAAAAGAAGGAAGAGGTATATTTGCATCTGGGATTGATCAGGAACATTCATTCTTTATTGAAGAAATAGTTGAAGAACATGTTCAGATAATTTTAGAGGGAAAAAAGCAAGTTATTACCACTTACACAAAAGGATGTACAAATTACCTAAAAATGACATATAATCAAAATCACCTAAAGCTACAACATTTATATGAAACATACTGGCAAAAAAGAATGAAAAATATCTAGATTTTTAGGTGGCTGGTTCTAGAGGGAAATAGTATGATGGGACTTGTGAAAAAAAACTTAAAGAATGATCAAGAAATGTACAATGAATTGCTGGACCAATATCTTTTTTATGTAGTTATCCCATTTCTGACATATTATCTGAAAGATACCAGAATAAGGAAAAAAAATCTCAAAGTACTTTATATATATTTTTAAAATATCTTGAAATGGAGAACATATGTGTTATGACTGAATAATATCTGAACATATTCTGGCATATTGATACATTATTTTGCTATTCAAATGATAAAAAATGATTCCCATAAGGAAATAAAGAAAGAAGTGTTCAAAAACTGAAAGAAAGAAGTGATACAAAGGGAAATCTACAGAACAAGAACTTCAGTTTTAACTCTGTTTTTTTTAATCTTTTTAATCTTGAATTAAATGATATGATAAATACTTAATTAGCATTGCTCATGTGTGGCTCAAACAAAACTACATTGTAAATTTGTGTATCACAGTTCTCTCCCATTTCCTCTTTCTCTTTTCTTTTTTAAAATTTTATTTATTTATTTATTGAATCAATTTAGAACATTATTCCATGGTTACAAGAATCATATTATTTCCCTTTCTCCCCTCCCCTCCCCCTTCCTGTGGCTGATGCGCAATTTTACTGGGTATTACATGTGTCCTAGATTGGAACTTATTTCCATGTTGTTGGTGTTTGCATTAGGATGTTCACCCAGAGTCTACATCCCCAATCATATCCCCTCAACCCATTTATTCAAGCATTAGTTTTTCTTTGGTGTTTATACTCCCACAGTGTTTCCTCTGAATGTGGATAGTGGGTTTTCTCCTAGATTCCTCCAAGTTGTTCAGGGTCACTGCATTGCCACTAATGGAGAAGTCATTACATTCGATTGTACCACAGTGAATCAGTCTCTGTGTATAATGTTTTCCTGGTTCTTCTCCTCTCACTGCATCAATTCCTGGCAGTTGTTCCAGTTCACTTTGAATTCCTCGTTTATTTTTCCTTTGAGCACAATTGTATTCTATCACCAACAGATACCACAATTTGTTCAGCCATTCCCCAATTGAAGGGCATCCCCTCATTTTCTAAATTTTTGCAACCACAAGGAGTGCAGCTATGCATATTCTTGTACATGTCTTTTTTCTTATTATCTCTTTGGGGTACAAACCCAGCAGTACTCTGGCTGGATTAACGGGCAGACAATCTTTTGGTGCCCTTTGGGCATAGTTCCAAATTGCCCTCCAGAATGGTTGGATCAGTTCACAACTCAATTATAAATCTTATTGATATTATTTAAGTATAGTTAGATTGTGATCAATGGAAATAATGAATCCCCTAAACAGGTCAGAGTATTTGAATTTGAATTATATATGTGTATTGGGCTAGAACCAATCATCATATCTTACATAAATAGAAATCTGAATAGTGTGAATTTTATTATAGCCAACCATTTCATGGGATGTGTTATTTGTACTATTTGGGACCTGACTTTAATATTTTAATAATGTTACATGCATATGAAATATCAAAGTAATAACTAGTCTTTATATATCACTTATACTTTTCAAAGTTCTTTATATGTTATCTGATTTTATACTCATAATCTGATGAGGCAGGTGCTATTATTACAATCCTATCACATATAAGGAAACTGAGGCTAAGAAAAGATAAGTAACTTGCTCAGGGTCATACAGTCAGCTTCTGAAGCAATATTTGTACTCAGGACTTTATGATGCCAAGCTCTGTGCTAAAGGTTACAAATTTCATATAGAGGTTTCATGGAAGTGAATGACTTCATAGACAGGTAGATTTACAATAGGGAGAAATTTAGGGGGACAAAGAGCAGACAAAAGGAAATTTCTGTATGGAGAAAAATACCAATAAAAACCTAGATTAAGAAAACAAAATGAAGACATTTTTTGGGGGACATATTTTATTTCAGTCCTGGGTTTTTATGGGAGTAATAGGAGATAAGTCTGAGAAGAAAAATTTAAGTCTTTTTATGGATAGGGAATTAGAAAAACAAGTTCTAATTCATCATCAGACACTTTCTAGCTGTGTTACTTCTACATGTCTCAGTTTTCTCAACTGTAAAATGGGGGAAATGATGATATCTGCTTTACAAGGTTATTATGAAGATAAAGTAATATTTGTAAATTATTTTCCAACCCTTACAATGCTATTACCACTGCTTCTGCCACCGCCATTATCATCTTCTAATGTGTCAATTTCTTACTATTACCAGCTACAGAACTGAAAAATTACAGAGTAATTTTAGGGGAAAAAAAGGTGATTTTAGAAGACATATTTAAATTTAATGATTGGTACTTTTAATATGAGATCTTTATCAGAAAATAATTGAATCTGATTTCTTGCTGTAGGACATATCAAAGGAGTTTTTATTTATTTATTTTCCTTTGGGCAAAAAAAAAAAAGAAACCTATTAGAAATCTGTGAGCACCCTTTTCATTTTATTGTTACATTCCTCACTATGATTTCTGGTTTCAATATCTAGGAAGAATATATATCATATGGCATTACATATGTGATATATACATGACAGAAAAATATATATTACATATAACCTAGAATGTAGTTAATATTTTTTATTGGTATTCCAAGCATTTCTCTGATTTTTTTCTCTAATAGCAAGATTATGTATGACATATATATATATATATATATATGAATATTAGGAAGAAAAATATTTTACAAACTAAAGTATAATATCATCTGGAATATATTATTTATTCTTGCTACATATTTGTATATTCTTGCTAATTTGCTCATTTTTCCTACTGCTTTCTAATTTCTGATGGAAACACTAGAAAATATATAATATACATACACTATAGATATGATATATAGATCATGCATTGCATTTTATCATATATCTCACATATATTACATGACATGTATCATAGAGTTCTATCTCAAGACAAGCACAGGCACACAAACAACCACATGGATAATTTCAGTTTGCACACCAAATCTGTGCCTGAGGATGAAGAGGTTGATAAAATATATTTATTTGCATTTCCAAGATGCAATGATTTTAATATATTCAGTGATTGAGTGCAAAACTGGGGTATTAAAAATTGTTAGAACCTAAAGTTCAGGAAATGCAAAAGAGATAAGGCTATTGACAGTTATGTGCATATATATCATTAATGAATTCTTCAAGAAGATAGTTTGAAGATCCTAATATAGGAACATCAGCTATCTTTACAAAGTAAAGTTGGCTTCATCTTAACCAAAAGGAATTGGTATAGAAGTAATTTTTTTAAGACAATAATCTATGTATAGAGTAATCACTTGTTATAACAAAGGTCAAATTTATGATCATATTAATAGAAAGACAATAGGGGGAAAAAAGCACTACATACAATTACAACTTTAACTAGCTTATTTAAACAATGTATTGATGCTAGAAAAAAATTGGAAAATGGGTTTAAGGAAAGGCACTGATTAATCACTTATTTTGTTTGTACAGTTTTTAAATTGCCACCACAATGTAGAATTTGAAAGATCAGAGAAAGCCTCCTTCATCAGTATACACTAATCTGCTTGCCAAGATCAGAAACATTATATCCAAGAGCAATTTTTGCTTAAAATACAACCTTATTTTTGAAATCTCATTGCCTCAGAAGATGGAAGGTCACAGAGCAATTGTTCCCACACAAAACTGAGAAAATTTGGTGTAAAGTGAAATGAGCCTAAAGAATGAAAGTTTTCTATAGCAGACACACAGTTCATACAAAAGCATAGAGAATACACATATCCTGGCATGTTTATTACCAAAAGAATACATATTATCCAGTTGAACAAAGTTTACTTCTGTTTCTCAAAGGCTTTCACCTACTTGACCTAGTCTATGATAAGACACAAAGTACACTCACTTCAAATGTGGCCTGAGTATCCTGAAACAAGGCACAGAATAAAAAGGTATCTACAGCTTAAAGGTATTCCTCAGGTCATAGAGGATTTCCTTTCCAAAATCGAAATGTAACAGGAATTGTCTATAGGTGGCAAGCTCATTGATATTTTCCTGCAAAGGACTGCCATCATTCTGTTGCTTCAAGACTCATACATTCTAGGAAATCTTCTTAATAGGATTCATGGTCATATCAAAACAGAAATAACATTTCATAAAATGGGGGGGAAAAAACAAGTGAAAGAGAGCACAGCTGGATGAACCCCTATCAAGTTAGTGCACCAGTATGTGGGAGCTGGAATAGAGAAAGAAAGGAGAAACTGAGAGAGGGAGCCATTTTAGAGATTTGACTTGCAATTTCATTGTTTAAAGAGTTCCTGGTGAGGAACTTCTACCAAAACAAATTGGCACATTATCTTTAACTTAGAGTGTTCCTGGTTCTGAAAATGAGTCACAATCCTGTAACATATACGGTTCTCCAGTTGGAAATGTTTACTAAGGACCTAGAAGTGTGGTGTTGAAATTTAAGAATAAAGTTCAAGAGAGATATATGAACTTTAACAAACTCCTTTTTATAGATACTCAGTCTAACAAGGGGATGTACATTTAAATTGAAAATGAGTTAGACAGAGCAAAGCAGAGAGTCAAGACACAACCAGAAGTAGAGGGACACAAAATAGTAAGCACTGGAGAGATCATAAATATAGGGGAAACTAAATAGGTCACTGTAACAGAAACTAAAAAGAATATAAAAATTAGGAAGATTGCTATCAATGGTACAAACTTCTATGAAAAGGCTAAGGGAATGCCAACTGAGAAAAAGCTATAATGATGAAAGAGGAAATAGCAACAATGTAGGATTTTACCTCCTGGTCATTAATATATTTCTAACGTGCTGTTTCAGTTGAGTGGTTGGTGGTAAAAGCAAGATTGCAGGAAATTAAGGAGAGAGTGGATGATAAGGAAGTATTTTGTAACAGATTAGTCAATTAGACATTTATTGAGAGACTATTATGTGAAAGGGATTAAGGAGTTGTGTGGGATGCAAAGAAGCATAAAACAGAATCCTTTACCAAGAATCTTATCTCATCTTTCCTTTGGAGAGCTAACCCCATGCAAAGAATGTAATAAGTGTTTAATGAGTGGTGTGAAAAAGGTTTTCGAGAAGAATTCAGAGGAAGGAGATGTAACCAAACCATTTAGTAGAAGAAATTTTGAGGATGAAATAGAAAATGAACAGTGTGGCAAAAGATGGGGGGGGGGGGAGGGATGGTGATTTACACAGACAAAAGGAATAATCATGAGCATTCCTGGGAAGCAAATCTACATACATAGCAAAGGAGATGAAATACATAAGGCTTGATTGGGGGTGGGGGGAAATGGTGTTTAGAAATAAAGGCAGGATTTAGAATTTTTTTTAAGCACAGACTCTCTTGATTGGATGTCAGAGAACTACTTGTATGTAATCAAGTCAGGTATATGAATCTGATGACCACACCAATTATAGAGTAACAGCCTTGCATGATGCATGCTCACCTTGCAATTTTGCATGCTTTTTGAAAATTGTGTTTTCTGTCAGAGAGAATTTTGGTAAACAATATATTATATTTTGGAGATATTGTATGTCAAATAACTATGTGTATTGGAATTGTCTCTGACAAATGTCTCATTTATCAAATATTTAGCAAACATTCAAATTTATAAAAGTACAAAGCATTCCAAAATTAATAAATGATCAAAAGATTACAAACCAACAATTCTCATATGAAGAAATTAAAACTATTTTTAGTTATATGAAAAGGGTCCAAAATTTGATAAAAGGAAATTAAAGTAGCTCTGATGTTGGTACTCACTGATCAGAATGGCTAATATGACCCCCCAAAATTGAAAATTTAAAGGTTTGAGAGGCTATGGAAAATTTGGGATCCTGTTATTCTATTGGAGGAGCTGTGAACTGATATAGCCTTTTGGAGAGCAATCTGGAACCCTATTCAAAGGGTAATAAAACCTTGGATATTTTTTGAATCAGCAATAAAATGACATGCCCTATATTCCAAAAGAGATCAAATACAGGTAAAAGGGAACTACTGGTACAAAATATTTTTATACCTTATTATGATGGCAAAGAACTGGAAACTGAAGGAATGTACATCAATTGGGCAGTGGCTGAACAAGATATGGTATGTGATGGTAATAGAAGACTATTTTACTAGAAAAAATAACAAATAAGATGATCACACACACACACACACACAAACAGGAAAGACTTATATGGAGTGATGCCCAGTTGGCAAAAGCTGGAGAACCTTGTATACAGTAACATCAATAAAGTACAATGGTAATGGAATAACAATTATAATTATTAGCAATTCAAGGATCCAGGACAAGTCCAAGTGACTTATGGCAAAAAGAAGATATTCCTCACCAGAGGAGGATTGATGAAGTCTGAATTTAGATTGAGGCATATCATTCTTCATTTTATTTCCTCCAAGAATTATTCTCTAGTATGTGATATGGAAATCACTTTAAAAGACTGATATATATTAATTTAAGGTTACCAAGGAATTCAGCTATGTAATTCCTAAATGAAACTCAAGTCAGCAGTCAACCTTTTATGGAGCTTTTTTTACTAACAGGAGGAAGAAAGATATTAGAGAGAGAGAGAGAGAGGTGGGGGGGAATAGGGCTTAAATACCCACTCTGCTTAGGCTGGGCCAAAGGCCCAAGGCCTTGGATAGCCGAGGCAAAGAAAAGAGGTCACTCACATGACCAAAATGGAGAAACAGTCTGAGGGTCTCCACTCCAAGCACCAGGCTCCAACCCTCCTTTCCTCCACACAGGAAGTCCCCAGACTCCTCAGCTGTCCTCTACCTCACTTCCTGTGTCTCACCTGTGCCAATGGTGGCTCTAGCTTCACCCAGGACCGCCCAGAGGTCTGTCCCCTTTGCACATGTCTGTTGATGGTCATAGTCTCAAATAATTAAATCTTGAGCTTTGCTGCAGCCCTTCCTAAATCCTGTTACCCTGAGTAGGGTGGAGATTGTAATTTCCAAGACCTGATTCTGTCATTCCAAGTATCTCTATTGTTATTGATCAGGAAATAGACAAATCCCATCCTCTAAAGAATGGTTTGAACAGGGTTGAGTAGTTTTGAAATTCACAAGTATAAGGAATTATATCGTATATGATTGCACTTGTACAGCCTATATCATAATACTTGCTGTCTTGGGGTGGGGGGAAGAGAACATGGATGGCAAAATTTCAGATGAGAATTATTGAAATTGAGTCTACATATAATTTAGAAAACATATAAAATAAAATGTGTATTATCCAAAAAATTTGAACCAAGTGAAATTCTTTAAATTCCTTTTTTTTTCATGAGCTTTATTTTTCCAGATTACATGTCAATAACATTTCTTAACATTCATTTTCTAAAATTTTGTAATACATGATGAATCTCTCTTTCCCTTCAAATCTCCCACTCACAGTCAGTTAATATGATATATGTTGTACATATATTATCACATAATACATATATCTACGGTTGTCATGTTGGGGAAAAGGGCACATTGCTTATACTAGACAAAAATTCAGAGGGGAAATAAATAATGATTATTTTCAATTTATATTTGTACTCCATCTGTTCCTTCTGTGGTGGTAGATGTCCTTTTTTCAGTCATGAGTCTCTTGGAGTTTTCCTGGATCCTTGCCTTGTTGAGAAGAGTTAAGTCATTCACAGTTGAACATCAAACACTATTGTTACTATATACAATGTTCTCATGGTTCTGTTCACTTCAGTTTGTAACACTTCATATGTGTTTCCAGGTTTTTTTTTTTTTGTGATCATCTTGTTTGTCATTTCTTATGACAAAGCAGTATTCCATTACAGGCAGATACCACAATTCATTTAGCCATTCTTCAACTTATGGATATGGCTTCAGTTTCCAGTTCTTTGTTACCACAAAAAGAACTGCTATAAATATTTTTGTACAGGTAAGTTCAATTGCTTTAAAGTCCTTGAAATGACATCATCATCATCATTGTCATTGCTAGCATTGATATAGTGCTTTAAAGTTTGCAAAGCATTTTCCATATTTATATCATTATTTCACAGAACAACTCTATAGGGCATGTGCTATTATTATTCCTATTTTTTAGACGAACTCAAGCTAGGCAAGATAAATTATTTACCCATGGACAAACAGCTGGCAAGAATCTTGGGTACAATTCAAACCAAGGTTTTCCTAACTCCAAGTCCAAATTCTGTCTACTAAGCCACCAAATTCTCCTATACAAAGCAGCAGAAGAATATAGAATGAGGAACATTCAGTGGATTCAGGTGAGACCTGGGTTCAAATATTGCCATTGATACTAGTCAATTTTGACAATTTTCCCTCTTTTAAGCTGGGATAACAATTTCCTCAGTATATGAACGTCACATGTTTGTTATCAGGATTAAACAAGAAAGAATAAACAAAGTGCTTTGAAAACCTAAAAGTCCTATGTGAGATTTTTGAAATACCACATAATCTAATAAATATAATAATTTTATTTAATTCTAGTCCTGAATTGTAGATGTTCCTATAGAAATTTCTTCCACTAATGTAGAATGGTAACTAATTTAGAATTAATAACCTTAGACCTGGGGTTACTGGGGAGTACAACTATTTATCCTTGATCGTATAGCAAGAATGTGTCAGAGGCAGAACTTAAATTTAAGGGTCCCTGCCTTAGGCAGTCATTTTATCCTTTATGTATACTGATGGATTTTTTTGTTATTCTGTTGTTTTCTTAGGCTTGTTTTGCTCATTTTGTGTCCCTGTTTGGGGTTTTCTTGGCAAAGATACAGTAATAGCTTGCCATTTCCTTCTCCAGCTTTACAGATGAGGAAATGGTGGCAAATAGCATTAAGTGACATGCCCAGTGCCACATAGCTAGTAAATCTCTAAGGCTAGATTTGAACTTAGGTCTTCTTGACTCCAGGCATAGCACTCTATCTATCACCCAAATGCCCCAAAAGCTGGATTAAATATAATCATGGTATTAACTCAAGTCTAAAAATTGGAGAAACGTCTATAACATCTTTCCTAAAAATACTCAGATTTCTTCAAATCTAAGTTTGCAATGAATTGTAACTGCAGACAATCAATCCAAAGCCTACAGAAATGTTTTCATGAGCATGCATGTAAACAACAAGTAAAAAATGTTGCTCAGTTGCATGAGGCCAAACCTGAGGATGGGAGACTGCAGTCTTTGAGAATACATTATTCTTGTTCGATTTCAAGCTGTATTTCAACTGTCATAATTCCATTGGTTTTTGCTGTAGAACATAAACCAATGCAAGTAGCTAATGTCACAAAACACAGTCTTGGAAAACCATTCCACAAATCTATACCTGTCTGTTGCCTAAGGAATTATAGTGACCATGCTCAAGAACTCACACAAATTTTTTGAAAGCAACACATTTTTGACAATCTCTTTGGAGTTGGAAAAATGGGAAGTGATTGATCATGCTGCCATTACAACTATGCCAAATTGAAATTTGGATTTTCATGAATCATTTAACATTTTGATTTTTATGGGACTGTACTCCTTTTGTGACATTGTATTTTTATTGATAGGACAAACCCTTGAACTGTATGCCACCTAGATGCACATGGAAACTATTATTCAGATGACCAATGTACATTTTATGATATTGGTTTCAGCTGTTCTTATGAGAAAAATACATTGATCAAATAACTTTTGACCTACTATTACATATTAGATAGAGAGCTTTTCTAAGATCTAACTTCAAGTCCAGCTTCTGACATATACTTGATGTGATCCTAAGTAAATCATTAAATCTCATAATCTCCCCACACTATTTTAAAAGATGATAAACTGAGGAATGAATGTTGATCTTTAAAGAGTTCTATTTATATATGAAATGAGATGACTAGTTCATTCCCTTGGCCCAAAGATATCATTTGGTCCATTTTTTTATGAACCTATAATGTATGATCCCTACTAATCTAAAACCCTTCATAGTTTGGATGTCTAAAGGCAACCAATTTGTTCTGACAGAGGAAATGTTAGAAAATAATTGTTTCTTTTGAAGAAATAGTTTAGGCAAATAGTTCACTGAATCAAGTTTGGACATGATGGCTGTTTCTATGGCATGAAGAAAGTTAGTGGACTTCGAGTCAGAAGGACCTAGATTCAAATGCTGCCTCAGACACAGAGTAGCTGCTTTAAGTTTGACAAATTACTTTCCCTCTGTACATTACCTGTAAAATGAAGGTCTGGAGTTAAGTGGCTTCAAAAGTCCCTTCCAACCCTAGATCTAACTTTAGATCTTATTTTCAAAGCACCACCATATTGGTTTTTTTTTTTAAATAAATTTAATATGGAAGTCATCAATAAGCATTTTTAAGCATCTAGTATGATCTAGGAATTTGTTTAGGTATTACAAGTACAAAGATTGAAAGCTATCTTTGTTTTCAAGGAGCCAAAATGGACATATATAAGTATCAGAACAGGGACTGGTTTTAGAATTTCATTGGTACAGGGAACTCTTAGATAAAGAAACTTCATCCACAAAAAGCAAGTAATAACTTTTTTTTTAATAGTTATTAAGTGTTGGCTACAGATTATAGCCATGCTCTTTGTGTTGTCAAAAAAAATTGGAAAATGAGGGACTGTCTAACAATTAGGGAATGGCTGAACAAATTGGAGTATCTGATGATGATGGAATAATATTGTGCTAAAAGGAATGATGAACTAGAGGATTTCTATGTGAATTGGAATAACCTCCAGGAATTGATGTGAGCAAAAGGGGCAGAACCAGGAGATCATTGTACACAGCAAATGAAACATTGTGGCACAATCAAATGTAACAGAACTTTCTACTTCTAGCAATGCAATGATCCAGTACAATCCAGAGGAACTTAAGAGAAAGAACACTATCTACATCCAGAGAAAGAACTGTGGGAGCAGAAACACAGAAGAAAAACATATGATTATTCACAGGGTTCAATGGGGATATGACTGGGTTTTGGTGTTAAAAGATCTCTTTATTACAAATATTAATATTATGGAAATAGGTTTTGAACAATGACATATGAATAATGATTTGTTATCTCTGGGAAGGAGAAGGGAAGAAGGGAGGGAAAGAACATAAATTATGTAAACATAGAAAATATTCAAAATAAATTAGTTAATTTAATTAAAAGAAAAAAAGAGTTGGCTATAGAAATGTAGGTTATATAACTTGTTCAGTATAATGTAGTCAGTATCTATTTGGGTCAAAACTTGAATCCAGATCTTACTGGCTTCAAGGGCAGTAGTCTATTCAATATATATTTATATCTATATATATCTCACATATTTGTGGGTATGTTTAGGTGTACATATTGTATATATATATATATATACATATTTATATGTATACATGTTTATAGACATACCTCTATATAAATATAGACTCACACTCTCAGTGAAAAATTGATACAAATCTACAAGGTAGTTAGTTAGGAAAGCAGAAGAATATTAGTAGGGAAAGAGCATCAGGAAAATGAAAAATCACAGTTTCAGAATATCAATTAACCATAATTCAATTGGCCAATCATCTATTAGTTCTTAAATCTTTTGCATGTGTTTCCAGAGAGTCTTAATGTCTACTAGAATTATTATGAAGTTCTTGCTCTGAGTTCATCAAATAGGGAGAAAATCTGTTTTTTAGTATGTGCCTTTCCTTCTACATACCAAGTTTCTGTATTAGTGACTTCTGCTTTAAAAGGTCCCAAATCTGTCTCTTTCCCTGTAATTTTATCTATGTGATTCTTTCTCAATCTCCTCATTATCAGTTTGTTCTGATCAATATTAAAAACAAGTGGGGGGAGAAGACTAACTAAATCTCAAATTCTTTATGTCACATAAATACAATTATAATGTATGAAGCATTTATTCTTTTAAAAAATATTTCGAGGTCTCATTTCACACCATATTTTACACCATAAAGGCTGTGCGATATTAATAGGAATTAATCTTGGCAAAAACTGATCAAATCCTTCATTTGTCTCTCCTGAGGAAAAGAGAAGTGTCATGAAGATAACTAACTATGATTAATGAAGGACTTAAACATCTGTTCACTTTCACTTGGAAGAAATAACATTCAAAAATGGAAGTTTTGTCCAAAGTTTTAGAGAAATAGGAAGGCAAAGCTTGATTTTATAAAATCATAGTACTACATTTTTGTAGGGGCTTTCTCCCCAGTCTTCTTAGTTTCCAAAATTTCTGTATACCTTGATATTCATTGCTTTTGTATGTTTGATATAACAGTTTTTGAATTATAGAAAAATCTATAGCTAATTATGTTGTTTTCAGCTAATTGATATTTTTGCTTTATAATTTTTCTTCAATATTATCATTCATTGAAGATTTAAACAAAGGTTGATTGTTAGATATTATCTCATTGTAAGCAGAGATAACACCATGTGCTCAGAGCATATGATTATGATTTTAGGTTGTCTAAAGTTGTTGACGTATACTTCATTATTTTTTTCATGTTGATCCTAAAAAAATACACAATTGATTTACATTAGAGAAGTCTGCTGTAATCACTTCATAATAAAACTCATAAGCAGTTTATTAAATTTGAAATGTAAAGATTAACATATCTTACAAATGAGGGCTTAGATTTTTTGTTGATTTCCTAGATTTTATGAAGTAATGGAAAATGTTTAAAATGGTTCTTCAATATAAAAGTACATGATTTTCACTTTTATTTGCTTTTCAGAGAGCCATTTATAAAACACTTGCTAGTACTGTCCTAGTATAAACACATGAATTGCATATACATAGAGAGAATGAATAGCTCTGAGGAAGAGCAGGAGGGAAAGATACCATGTAGGAAATGTGTGATAAAAAAAGAAAATTGACTGATCACATGGTGAGGATGAGGAATGGTAGCTGGATAACCCCTATGCACCACCGATATCTTCCTAATGTCAGGGAAAAAAAAAAAACTCCAGAAAGGCCTTTGGCATTTTGAAAGAACCTATACGACAAACTTGGACAAGAATTACACATAACAGGCAAGAATGGGTGAGCTTCACATTGCCTCACTGAAAGCAGAGAACACATTCTGCTGCAGGGGATAATGAAATGGTTGAGATTACAGACTCTTTAGAGTAGTTGAGAATAAAGTAATAGGTTGATATATTGCGTGTGACTGTAAATGAATAGAAATATGAAGAACATCGCCATTCCTTCATCTTTAAAATGAAGATAATATTCCACTTTTATTTTAAAGGGTTGTGAACAAAATGTTGTGTAAATATTAAAGCATTATGCATGTGAATCAGTCTATTTGTTTTAAAGGTAAATTCTTCAGTAATAATTGTGCAAAGCATTGCTTCCCAGGTCAATCTCATTTGGGTTTGGAAGGTAATGAAATCCCTTCAATTCGTTGTTTAAAACACATTATTAAATTTTCTGTCCAACATGCGAATGTTTTCTGGTAACATAAATAAAAGTTCAATGGAACCTATAGATAACTCAGAGTTGTAAAAGTTGTAGATGCCTATAGAGTTTCTCAATTATAAAATAAAATGTTGTTTAGCATGGCAATGAGTGACCTGAAATTAATTTACCTCCCGATGATGAGATCTTTTAAGAATAGTGTGCTGCACTCAGCCTTTGGTATGGAGAAGCCATAACCACTATTGCCTCTTCTGTTTTATTATAGAATAATTTTATTATAATTTCTGTTTTCAGTTTATGATAATGCTTCTTAAGATGAATGGGCAAACACTTTTATCTACTCATCTAAATCTAATTCTAAATTAAAAACCCTTACCTTCTATCTTGGAGCCAATAGGCAGAAGAGTGGTAAAGGCTAGGCAATGGGGGTCAAGTGACTTGCCCAGGGTCACACAGCTGGGAAGTGTCTGAGGTCAAATTTGAACCCAGGACCTCCCATCTCTAGGACTGTCTATCAATCCACTGAGCTACCCAGGTGCCCCCTACTCATCTAAATCTTGAAGGTGATCTGCATGGGTTCAAAGATGTCTAACTGAGGAGGACCTTAGACATTTTACTCATGCAATATTCTGAAGTTAAAGATCAGAAAATTAAGAACTGAAAAGGTGTGGTCACTTACACAAGATCCTAAAGGGAGAATGTGAGAGAACTAGGAATTGAAACCAAGTCTTAGAATTGAAATCCAAAGGTATCTCTTTGCATCACACTGATTCTTATTCATATGTCCTCCTTTTCATCACATTACAGTTATTTTACAGTTACAGTTCTAACTGAATTGGCTCATTCATTAGATCCTTCCTCCACCTATGCCCTAAGACATTTCATTCCTTGATGCCCTTCACACTGATTGTTTCACCATCTTGGGAATGTTCTTCCTTCTCCTCTCTTCTTCTTTTGAAATACCCACTTCCATTCATGCCTTAGCACAAAATATGTTTCCTGTTCATCCCAGTTTTTAATGGTACCCATCAAATTTCATTTCGTTATCTGTTTCCATGTAGTTAGTGGTAGTCTCTCGGTGACTGAGAATGACTATTGTCTTTGTGCAGTTTCATCTACGGTGTACCCTCACGTGGCTTTGGAGTCCAAAGACTGAGGCGCACAGTTTGTGGCACATGGGGCATGGGACGCCAGTTGTTACGGGAGGGGCGGCTGTGGCCTGGTGTCGGCGTTCACACGCAGCGGCAAGACGTCAACGTCGCTCATCTTCAAAGGTGGCGGCGGCATGGTGAATGTGGGTTCACCAGCTGCTTCTGTCAGAGGCAGCGAGTTCCAGTTGCTTTGGTGTCATGCCAGCCCACTTCAAGTTTGACTTTAGTTGATCCTTGAATCTTTTCTTTGGCCGGCCTTGTTTCCTGAGTCCAGCTGTCAGTTCACCATAGAATACCTGTCTTGGTATTCGCTGTGGGTCCATGCAGATGACATGTCCAGACCATTGTAGCTGGGTTTTGAGGACCAGGACTTCGATGCTGGTGGAGTTGGCTCTGTCGAGGACTTCCTGGTTGGTGATACGGTCCTGCCATCGGATCCTCATGATTGACCAGAGGGAGCGTTGGTGGAATTGCTCCAGCTGTTTCATGTGCTTCCGGTACAGTGTCCATGTCTCACAGCCGTACAGGAGCGAGCTGAGGACCGCTGCGTTGTACACTTTGAGCTTCGTCGCAGTGCTTACACCGCTGTGTTGGAGGACTTTGCAGTGCAGCTGCCCAAGTGCCTGGCTGGCCTTTTGGATCCTGGCATTAATCTCGTGGTCTAGGGACCCGTCGTTGGTGATGGTGCTGCCCAGGTACTTGAAAGTGTTGACCTTAGAAAGCTGCGTGCCATCGATTGCAATGCACGGCTGGTTCGTTGGCCTCCCTGGTGCAGGTTGGAACAGCACCTCTGTTTTGCTGAGGCTGATCGTCAGGCCAAACAGTTTTGTTGTGGTGGAGAACCTGTCCACAATGGTTTGGAGATGATTTTCTTGGTGGGCCATGAGAGCACAGTCATCTGCGAAGAGAGCTTCCAGGATGAGTCTCTCTGTTGTCTTTGTTTTTGCAGTTTTGCGGTCAGGCGGCGAAGGTCGAATAGTGAGCCATCCAGCCCATATTTGATATAGACGCCCAGGTCTAGATCCATCACAGCATGTCGTAATACTTGGGTAAAGGATAGGTTGAATAGTACCGGAGCAAGGACACAGCCTTGTTTCACGCCATTGGATATTTTGAAGCGATCAGAAGTCTCTTCACCAGATAGGACTTCCCCTGTCATGTCAACATGGGGGCAGCTGGGCGGCTCAGTGGATTAAGAGCCAGGCCTAGAGACATGAGGTCCTGGGTTCAAATATGACTTCGGACACTTCCCAGCTGTGTGACCCTGGGCAAGTCACTTGACCCCCATTGCCTAGTCCTTACCACTCTTCTGCTGTTTCCATGTATTCTACTCCGTTCTGTAGAATGTAAGCTCCTTGGGAGCAGGTACTACTACAGTTTTTTTCTTTGCCAGTCTAACACTTATCACAGTGGCAGACACATGAACAGTTGCTCAATAAATGTGTTTTTTCCCCCACCTGAGTCAAAAAACTTCTATCCAGTGCAATTTTTAAAGTCCTTCCAGTTTTGTGAACACTGCTATTGCTCTTGATAGGAAAGTGTTTCTGCTCCAACTATATTTTTTAAATCAGTTAAGGAGCCATTTGAGTCAAAAGTTGGTATTGGTATCTGAACATTTCCATTTAAAGTGGAAACAACACTTTTACTTTAAAGATAATTCAGGACAACTTATGTTCTTATTCTGTGGCATTCCTCTAGTTAGGGAACTCTACTAAAATATGTAAAGGCAAAGTTAGTGGGACTGCTTGAACATTCAAGTCTTACAGTAGCAGTGAGTCCTGAAGAAATGGGAAATAAATGCATGGCGGATTTTAATATATGGATAGTTTTAAATCAGCGGTGAGGTCCCATAGATTGATTGTCCATTTGAGTAACTCCTTGCAGAGATTGTGTGGGAGAATTAAATGAATGCAGCTGGCACGTTGACTAAGGCAAAATGTCCCTTGAAGTCAATGTTAGGATTCTTAAGTGTGATTTTTATTATGCGTTTGGGCCAGTCCATTAAACTTAGGTAACAGTTTTTCTGGTCCATGAATTTAGAAAGGTAGGGAAATACTACTTTGAAAAACACAATAGCTCAAGTTTTAAAAGGGGTGGTAGAATTCAACTCAGGAAATGTCATGCCATTAATGTCAGAAAACCATACTTACATTTCTCCAGGGGACAAAAAAATTGTTTATGTGGTCAGTAAAAAAAAAAAGGAATATTTGGAAAATTTTACAGGAGGAGTATGCCAACCTTGGGGATGTTGCTTAGTTGACTGACATTAGGAGAATCCATCTATCCCATCTGTATTCTAACCTTGAATTTACCTATCATTGGATCTGTTTTTGCTTTTTTAAATATTTGGAGATTTTTTTCCTTTCTAATTAATCAATCAATTATTCTTAATGTGAATTCACAGAAATTTAGAGAATCACAAGAATTAAAAGTCATTTAGCCATAGTAAAATGTCTAAAGTTAGATGGGATGTTAAAAATTTCTCATCCCATCCCCTCTTATCTGACAAAGAGACTGAGCCATATATAAATAAATAGATTTTTCCAAGATCACATATATAGAATGGGTTCAAACTCAGATCCTTTAACTCAAAGTTCAATTTTCATTCCACTTAGTATGTTAGCTAAGCTCCTCATTTTATAGCTGAGGAAACTGAGGCTCTGATGTGCCCAATGTCACACAATGTCACACAATCCCTCTGATTTCAAATACAGTGTCTTTTTCATTCTTTCATTTCTTTAATTATGTATGATATCTTCTAGGATTATGGAGGACATAGTCTACTTTGTGCCTTCCCGTAATTTCTTTCTAGTAAAAACACAATAATGAAAACCAAAATTTACATTTATATATTGCTTTGATATTGCCAAGGTAGTTTTATATATATTTTTCAATTGATGAGTTCAGTTCAATTCAACAAGTATTATTTTGCCTTGCTTGGAATGATTTCATTTACACAATTAATCTCATCTCCATTTTAGTCACAAGTTAATAGAGTGGTTATACTTAATTAAAATACCTAAAATTAAGATTAGTAGTGGCAGAATCACTCCCTAACCAAGCAAGAGATAGCAAATGATGCTCGGTCCAAGGGTAATAACTTAGAGGAGGAATGCTTCCTCCAAACACCAATACTTTATTAAGAGTATAAGAGATGGTGAAAGTATGAAATAAATCTAAGATGTTGTTACACCTTGAGCTATTTAGACCTGGATATTTAAAACAGTGCTTTATAGGGCATTTTTTCTCTTTCAGTACAAAGAAAAACAGAAACTCTTCTAATTGGGTTATTAGTTTTCTTTATTCAAAACAATGAAGCCATGAGTGCTTTATGTGGAGCAGGCTTAAGGATATGAAATTATTATGGCAGTCAATGCATTGTAAAGTTATTCTATGAGCATCATCAAAAAGGCGTAAACCTAGTGATATATTATATCCATATAGAGAAATAGGAAGAGTCGCTAACAGCCATACTCCAATTTGGTATTTCTCAAGGGATTTACAGGCTTTTTGCACAGTCTGCAAGTGCTTTAACTCAAGGAACTGTCTCCACATTCTGTGGTATATTTGGCATGCACCGTGTCACAACATTCTCCCTCATGAAACAGAAAAAAAATATGTCAAAAGATTTCATCTCCCCTCCCTGCTTTGCCCCATGTCTTCTCTTCCTTTTGTATATAAAAGTGTTTGAAATCCTTTTGAGCTCATTGAAAAAAACAACCTTTAAATTATAAATCTTACTTGATTATCTCAAGGATTTTTATTTAATATAAATACAAGCCAGGGGGAAATAAGATGTACCATAATATTATAATATCAAATGTGCAATTTGCAATAGCATTCCTTTATTAAAAACGCCAATTATTATTTCACATAAAATTTAATTGAGGTCATTACCCTCCTGGCAAGTTATTTCAAAATTATTTCTTATAATAAGATTTGTTATTTTAACATTTTCCACATCAGTGCTTCTTTCACATCTATATGCTTTTCATCTATTTATAAAGATAATAGAAATCACCCATCATTCAGTTGAATTAATAAGGAAGATATATTTAAATGCTTGTCTAGGAAATGTGATCTTCCTATTCTTTCAATATTTAAAAAAGTCAATACTATCATGGGGGAAACAGGTATTTTCACATCCAGTGAAAATTTTAAAAATTTCAATAAGTTGACACTATAGACATTCTAAGGAAAAAAATATATATATATATATTCTGATTGGGGGGATGGGACAGACTATAAGGGTAAAATGTATATTTCTTCTGTAATAAAGATTTATAACCCATACTTTCCATGCATGCAACGAACTGTCATATATAATTTGAAATTGAATGTTGACCTAGAAAAAAATGGAAGTAAAGCAGAATTCAGCCACATATTTTTGTTGTGTAGTCTTAGCATCTTAAGCAAGTAGAAAAAAATAATTTTACTCTTGAAGGTCATGTAGTTATATGTAAATATATTTGTAAATAAAAATTGTAATTTCTCTCCATATTAGATATGAGAATGGTCTACTGATTAAGGATAAGCCCATTCAAATGATAGGATCACTCTGCTAACAGGGAAGCAATCAGGATCAAAGATCCCTACAATACCAGCTAATTTGAAATATTACAGGTCTAAAATTATTTTCTAGAAAAATAGGCATATGAAAATGTTGGCAGTGGGATTTTATTATATGTATATATGTATAATAAATGATTAAATATTCTATAAAATTCAAATTCAGTTTACTATGCTTTATAGAGAAATACCACCATGAAAAGGGAAGTCTCTGATTTTTGTTAATTTTTATGAAATCTTAGTGTGGAAATAACCTTCACCAGCTAGCAGATTTCTGGGGAATTACCTTGGGAAAGTAAAGGTTAAGGTACTTGTCTAAGTTCACATAACTAGTAAGTGTGTACGATGGGATTGGAATGCTTTTTTTTTTTTCCAATTTCAGGCACAGCATTCTACCACCTATCCCATGCTTTAACTGTCTAACAAAATTGCAAATACATGTCACATTCCATGTGATTAGTGAAGGGAGAGGGAGATAAAGACAATGAAAGGAAGGATGAAAATGAAAGAGGTAAAGAGGGAGGTAGGAAGGAAAGGAAGAGTGAGAAGAGCAAAATAAAGGAAAGTATGAGAGAGAGAGAAAAAGGAAATCTAGAGAAGGAAAGAAAGCAGAAAAGAGAGAAATGGAGGATAGAGGAGTGAGAGGGAGAAGAGAAGGCAGAAGAAATAAGGGAAGGAGGCAGAAAAAAATTTCTGCAGAAACAGAAAAAATAGATTTAGAAAGGAAGTGGTTTCTGTATTATCAATTCTTATACTTGGAAAAGTAAATTAAAACCTCAGAACTTCACAGCAGTTTCTCAACTCTTGTTTTTGCCTTATACTGTGTCTGTGCACATGACATAGACTTTAACCAGGAAAGAAATTTGACTTACTCCATACTCAAAGCATTTTTTGTCCTAATTTTAAAAGAGATATTTACATCAATATAGATTAGACTAAAATTATAATTTGCTAATAGAGGTTGACTTCTAAAATACAGATTCATAGTACCAACATTGGGGGTGGGATTTTAGAGATAAATCAAATGATTTTTGCAAAGTCAACTAGTTAGTAGCAGCATGGGGACCAGAACCCATGTGTCTTCTTTCTAAATTCAGAGATTTTTCTAACAGACCTTTTTATGTACTCCTGTTAATTAGGAGGCCTGCATAATCAGGAACTGACCATGTCTTAGAGTTTGACTTCAGATTTTACAACATAATTTTGTGTCCTGATTCATGAATACTTTGTGATAGTGCAGGAAAATGCTTGGTGTTTGGAACTGAAAGGACTTAAATCGAAACCATTTGTCTACTATTTACTAAAGGTATGAAATTGGTGAAATCACAACTTTTCTGACTTCAGTTTCTTCAGATATAAATTGAAATGTCATAGGTCTACAGGACCACTGAGATTCTTTCAAGATAGAAGTTCATGAAACTAAGACCAAAGATCCATTTTATAACTTAACATTTTCCCAAGGATTGGGGGGTTAAATATTTTTGATAGAGTAAACATCTTCAGAGGGAAATAGAAAATTATGCACATATGGAATGGGGATAAACATTGCAGGATATCAAAAATTTTCAAGTCACATGAAAGTTCCATAAAAGGATTTTACAAAATATACCAAAATGAAGATGCTCGTATTTCTATCCTCCTAATATTAATCCCTGACTCTTATTTTTCCTATGCCTGATCATAACATGGCAGTAACAATGGATTCTCAAGGACTATGCCACTTGTATAACTGAAAATCTGTTACCCTAAAAAGGAACTACATATCCTGAGAACCCACTGACTTCCTGTCATTATGCACTTCCTGAAGACAGAGGATAAAATGAGTGGGCATTGAAGTTCTGCCTCGTCTTTTGGCATGCAGCCAGAGGTTATGGTGGTAAGGTGGGGATTTTGATTTTTTGTTTTTCTTTCTTTTTGTTTTTCCATTTGAATTAGTTTAGTTAGTCAATTTAAAACATTATTCCTTGGTTACAATAATCACATTATTTCCCTCCCTCCCCTCCACCCTCCCTTCCTGCAGTTGACACGAACTTTCATTGGGTATTACTTGTGTCCTTGATCAGAATCTATTTCCATGTTGTTAATGTTTGCACTAGGATGTTCATTTAGAGTCTACATCCAAGGTGAGGATTTTGAAATGGTTAATCAGCCATGGGCACATGGTTTTTATTTTGTATCCTCTTTATCCCTTGATTTCAAAGGACCATTTAATAAACCTCTTAAAATGTAATTTTTTTATTATTATTAAGGTCTAATTTAAAATTTTATAGTTGGTGACCAAAAAGGATGAGAAAACCTCTCAATTTTTTTAAAAGATAGCCTGGATAATTTTTTTAAGCCATGCTTCTCCTGCCAAGGATTTTCACCCACCCCACCCACCCATCCACCCACTCACCCTTGAAAACTCTGAGAGAAATAAGCCGCTTCTCTCACCCATCTGCTTGAGTCTGTGTTCCTTAGTTCCTTGCTGCTGACTCTGGGGTTGCTGATACTACTTCCTCCAGCTCCAGCCCCATGTCCCAGGCTACTGGTAGCTGCCATAGTGTCTTTGGAATCACAAACCAACTGGTAAAAACTGGGGTATTCTTTCCTTAGTCAACATTTAGACTCCATGTGAAAGGGGACCTTGATGGGGTGGGGGGAGTGAAGAGGTAAGTCACTCTTCCAAATAGGAAGTTGATTACAAGCATGGCATACTCTATGAAAGAGCAGTACCATACCTATTTCAAACAGCTTCTACCAGTCATGAGGGCACTGATACTTTCACTTATCTTAAGATTCAGGGGAGAATCAACTCTTTGCCATTCTGGCCTGCCCAGGCTCTAACATTCATTCAATTTGGGATTTTTTCACACTATGCTCAGCAAGGAGTTCTCCCTCACTATGGGAGATCCCACAGTGCTGACAATAGGGATCTGAACGTATAGAAAAAGGAACTTTAAAGAGTCTGGAGGCGAATTTTTCAGTCTTTTCAGACTGTTTTTTAATAAAAGTTTTTGTGTTTTATTGTATTTTGCTGATTGTTTTGTCTAAGATTTAATTTTATTGTTTTAAGTTTATATATTAATGTATTCAATACTATTCTGTTACTCTGAATCAGTTTATATTCTGTTCCTTTCCCCCTATAAGCATACTGAATAAATATTATTGAATAAGCTCATATAAAAAACAGCTTTTTCTTCTATTTTGACTTTGTAAATTGACACATAGAGAATGGATGGACTTCATAAAAAACTGGTTACAATTGCATAACAACCTTTGGTAAATTTAATGAGTTAAATATCTCCAATTGATTATAAGAGTTCTTTAGACGTGATTTTTAGATTTTTTACAATAACTCTGGTCATTTTGCCTGTCTCTAACAGGAGTTAAGGTCAATTTTATTAGCTAAAGTGAAGTGCAATTATAATTCCCACCTCCAGGATTTGTAAAAATATGAATAGATGGGACATTTTGCAGTCTCATACCAAAGGAGCTGGGAAGTTGACCCAGGGCACAGTATTCCCGGAGGACTCCCAAAACAGGGGCATCTCTCATTTGTAACTCCTCAGTTCACTTTACCATTTCATCAGAATGATCTCTAGATTCTGTGACATTTTTAGACCCAATATAAACAGTACAGAGGTTTGATTTTTCTAGACCCCTCTGCTACATTTTTGTAATGATGGCAGTAATATAGCTCAGCCAAGCTGGAAACATTGCTACACCTGAAAAACTTGTAACAGGTATCCATTAGCTTTAAATGTCATGGAGAAGACTCATATAAAATATGATAGTGGGTTTGTTTGTTATTGTCATTAGATGGGTTATTATAACTTTGGGTACTTTGATACCTTTTGAATGTGCATTACATGCTGTACCACTGTTCTTTATAAAAAAAAAAAAACTGTTACTTTGTGAAAATAATTTGCTTGCACTCACAGTGGATCATGGCCAGGTTTGAAGAGGAAATGGAACCCATTTTTGTTGAGAAAACTTTATATTCTACCTTTCCTTATCTGACAAAGTATGTCGATAATTATAAGCTATATATTTTTTTATTTTTAGAACTCTTTTATTATTGTTTTTGCTTGCATGTGCAATATACTATTTCAGTTTTTTATTTTTTCTCTCCTTTTTGTATTTGAAGCACATGTCACCAGTATTAAGAATATTTTCTTTAATTTTTCTTATGTTGCAGTAATATAAGTTTAAAAATACATTTGCTTTAATGTCAATGCTACCCCAAAAGCTTTAGATTATAAAAATGATGCCACTGATATTGTTTAAAAAAATTTATGGGACTTTGCTTAATGATTCTGTCTGATTCCAGGAGAAGGGAATGCACAAAGAGAATTTGAATAGTGCCAAAGAAGAACAAAGCTACTTGCATAGTGCCAAAGAGCACAAGGTCAAAGAGACCAAACCAATCCTACATGGATTGATGACATTCTGTGCAAAGAGAGAAAGGACTTGATCATGTATGAGACTCAAGGTTGTGGCTGTTTAACATGCGTTAAATGCAGGACTCCTTGAACCACACCCCTTGTGAAAAATACTTTCTATGAAAGTACCTAACAATCGGCTGTTCTGGCTCCCCTATCCATGAGAGTGAAGGTAAAATCAGACCAGGGAATGACACTACCCTATCAGTCCTTTTTTTTCTCTCTTATAGTGTGGCAACTTCCTATAGTCCTGGCTACTGATTGGGTAAATGCATAATTGCTTAAATCATTTTAATCGGGCCCTGATTCAAGGACCTGTTATAGATTTATTTTTCCTTTACTTAGGATTTTTACACATAAGACTTTGATAGTCTATATTTCATCCAGAAATTATCTTTTTTATTTAGATTTTTCTAATGTTTTTTTTATTTCTCTTGCCAATTGATTCATATACCTCTTAACTCAGCCATGTATTCCTAAGTTATCCCTGTGTTTTTTAAAACCCTCTTCAGGAGGGAATGTATAATTATTCTAAATTGCAAAGTTTAGATTCTTATTGAGAGTAATTTTAGGTTAAGAAACATGATACCTCTCTAAATCCAGAAATTGAACTGTTTGGAGAAGGCACCATGAAGATGCCTTCACAGACCATATGCTGCACCAGAAGATCCAGAGTGAACTTTGGAATGTGGTGATTTGAACTGTGTGGGGTTGAAAGCATTTGTTTTACATGTATATTCTTATGCCAAAGGGGACTGCCCTCTAACTGGCTTTTTGGCAATGCGCCTAGCAATTATTGGTTATGTTCTCCTTCTTCTTATCCTCAAATTGTTATAATTTCAAAGTTGGTATGTTTACAAGACCCATCAGAGAGACTAGTCTCCCTCAGCTCTCAGGGGGGGAAGTATAATTGAAAATCTGTTACCCTAAAAAAGAACTATATATCCTGAGAGCCCACTGACTTCCTTTCATTATGTACTTCCTGTAGACAGAGGATAAAATGAGTGGGTATTGAGGCTCTGTCTCCTCTTTTGGCATGCAGCCAGCAGTGATGGTGGTAAGGTGTGGATTTTGAAATGGCTAATCAGCCATCGGCACATGGTTTTTATTTTGTATCCTCTTTAATTCCTTGATTTCTAATGATCATTTAATAAAACTCATACAATATAATATTTTTATTAAGATATAAATTTAATTTTCACAATGGAGCATAAATATTAATAGTAACTTTCAAGATTTTATGTTCTTGTTGTGATAGAGAGGAGCTCATCATCATGAGGCCATGTATTTCTTTGGGAAGAAAACCTAAAGACAGCATAGGAAGTTTGAGGGTGATCTGCACCATGAGGGGAGTAGGTAAACCATTGAGATTATATATGTTTTCAAGAACTACAGCCTGCCATTAGTAAAAATAGGCACAAGAAATTATTTTTAAATACAAAGTATTTTTTCTCTTCTTCCCTGTAATAACCAAAGATATGTCATGGAATTAATGTTAATTTTAAAGAACTCACAGATGACAATTAAGATGATGCTACTGGGTCAAAGGGAAGCCTTAAATATAGTAGCAAAGTTTAATTTTCCCTCCTTAATTCCTGATTTAGCAGGCAACTCTCTTTCTTGTTCTATAACTTCCAAACTCAATATGTATTTTACCTCCCTGACTCCTCAGGTAGTTGACAACAATGTCTTTGTTGCACAGCATTTATTAGAGTTTGAACTTTCACCCACTGCAATTCCTTTTCCTGATAACACATTTCTCTAATACAAGCACTGAAATGTGGCTTCTGCTGATATAAAAAGAAAATAGCATGAAGGCCATTCTTGGCTCTGTTGACCACAAATATAATACTCCTAAAATTCTTTTTTTTTAGTAGAGTGTCTTTTTGTCTCAAAAAAGGGAAGTTTCTTACATTATTCTCTCTCTAAGATTCCATGGCAACTGAGACTAGCCTGGATGCTTGAGCTAACAAAGATTAGTGGCACTCTGTTCTTGGAAAAAAGCTCATGGATCTAAATTGCATCCCCTTCATGGCCAAAGCTGAGTCCAGTGTACCTACTTTCATTATAAGCCATTACCTACTTAGTATAGACCAAGTTTTATTAGAGCTTCATAATTTTGTGTCAACATATGCAAATATCCTCAGATGTTCCATTCCAGTGGGTGCATTATTCTAAATTGAAAATTATTACTCTGAATATCCCTTTTTCTTCAAAACCTATCAGCATGAATTCTACATTTGTAAGTAAAAATGGATTATGTTAATATGTTAACTCTCTACCTGCTGGCCATTCACAATCCTTTGCCTTACCTTCATTAGAGTAGACATCTAAGCAGTAAAAACCGCTTAAGAATTCTTCACTTGAAACATTGCCATTTTAGGGCCAGAATTATGTCAAATAATAATAAAACCACAGAATCCTAAACTATTTGACCATTTTATTTAGTTATGAATTTTTTCCCTAAGATTTCCATGTATATTCCCAGAGTAAATATTGTTTCAGGGACTATAGGAATAAAACCATCTCCTATTAATGAGAAATTCAAATAATAAAATCTCAGTCAATTTTTTGACACAGTAAATTTTCAAGTACCTATTTAGATGCTTATACTTCCAGGCTTAGTGAAGTATACTTGTAATCCCTACTAATTCTTAGGCCTAGGCCTGGTGGATAGGATAATTAGAGTTCTGTTCAATGGGCTACACCAAATAGAATATTATTGGACTAGTTCTAGCATTTATTGGAATGAGCAAGTAACTTTTCTTTAAGAATTTACTTGTCTTTCTTACAATGGGATGGCAGTGGAGGAGCTTTGGAGATGGAAGAGAAGAGACTAAAGGAGTTAATGAAGAACATTATCCCTTACTCCTTTGTTGCTGATAAAATTTTATGTTTCAGTTGATTAAAATAATTTTATATCTCCCACATATCAAATATTTCACATCAAATTGCATTTTTCCAGTACCAAAGTCAGACATAAGCATTGAAAATAAATTATAGGGTTGTTAGGTTAAAAAAAATCAAGTTTGAAATGTGGAATTTCATTTTAATTTCAAAGGAGAATGGCATTTGACATTTGGCACTCTCAGATAAGTTGTTATGCTGTGCTACTCCTGATTGGGACTGGAGATATTTATGGGATAAGCCTTAGACAATGTAAAATAAAAGGTTCACATGTATTTACAAAGGAGCCCAGTCTTGGGCTGCAAACTACTTTTCTGGTTCTCTGAAACCGATTGTTTCCCTACACTGTGGCCTTAAGGCACAGTAAAGTATGTCACAGTTTATGACCAGCTGCTACCTCCTTTCTACCTCCATTTATCAGGTGATAGCCAGAGCAGAAATTCACACCCACTCAGAACTAATAAAAGCATGCCATGTGCTAACAAAGGCTTATTTCCAACCACTTGGTTGGTCACCTCTGCTCAGATGGCTGGGTATTGAAGCCCATTCTGGCCTTGAAACTGTCAGCTTCTCTACCCCAGATGAGTTGATTAGACTTAGCACTTGGAGAATTTTTTTTCTTCTTTCACTATTCCTTTCCTTTTCTCTTTTTGTTTATTCCTGTCCTCCCTCAATCTTTGCTTCCATTACCCTCCTTTTTCTCCGTTCTCCCCTCAAGATAACTGGGGAAAGAGGAATAAAAATGGACAGATGAAATAAACAGGAAAAGAATAAATGGTAAGCTCTCTCATATTTAAAAAAAATCCACAAGTGATGACAAATTTAATTTGCTTGAGTTATCCTTTGCAAAAACATATGGAAAACATAGACATTCTGCTCATTTCTATGGTCCCCAAAGTAATCCTGATCAGAATGTTTCCTTTATAATTTTCAGACCTGCATTAGAAATAGAGAAAACAGCTGCCTGAAATTGAAGACTTTGGTGTAGAAGTCTTTGAAACATAGAAGAATAAAAGCTATACTATATGCAAAATAAAGTCATCTTCTCTCTTTGAAAATACCAAAGGTAACTTTCAAGTACACTTACTGTTTTCATCTTTACAGATAAAATGTCTGGTAGGCAGCTATAGAGAAGTCCATGGGTTTCTATAAACCACTTAAAATGGAAAAAAATGAACAGGAAAAGTCATCCTTTTTAAAAGTCAAATAACACTTTAAACTGTCTCAGTGTTGTATGTTTTTTTCACATCCTAAGTTAGAGATGACTCTTCCCTAAAACATGGTCCTATCTTTTTAAATTTGTACCTTCAAAACAATATTCCTAGGTCATATGTATAAAATATACAGATGGGTTGACAAAATGAGTCAACTAAGGCCAACTTCCAGTTGGCATCACATTTGTATAAATTTTCTTGCTAGAGTCAAGAATTGGACATGTTTGAAACATTTGTAAAAAAAATTTGATTATATTTAAAATTGTAAAATTGCTATGATCACCCTGTTTTTCCTCTTCTGGTGAGTATTTTATGTACAACTCTTATTTATCAAAAGCAAGGTGAATATGACATATGGTGATTTGGCTCCTCAAGCCCAGGAAGTTCTCCCTCTCTATGTATGTAGGCATAATTATGTATACATAGATGTATATGTATATGTGTGTATATCTATGACAAATACCTTTTTTTCTAAAAAGAGATTTTTAGATCAGTTTTTATCTATGGATGATGAGCTTATTTGTTCCTCATATAATGAAAGCATTATATACTGTTGGAAGACTGTGGTATTTTATGATATCAAGGGGGCAGTGGAAGAATTCATTTAATTCAATAACCATTCATTGTCACTTCTCTATGTATGAGGAATAGATAGATGAAAGTGAAGGAATTTTTTTTCCTTCTGGGATTTTATATTCTCATAAGGGAAAATAACAAGTTCACTAAGAAATTAATGCAAAATATATGCCAAGTAACTGTGGTAGGGAACTAGCAAAGAGAGAAGATATAATTGGAATAGATTTCTTGTCAGAAAAATGGTTGAAACTGATGTTTAAGGAGGATCATTTGAGCCGTTGGTAAAGATATCATGGTGAACAATCCATGAAAAGTCAGAGAGATCTAACCTAGAATGTTGTAACTGAGGAAAAGTAAGGAGGCCAGTTTGGCTAAGAAATAGAGAAATGGGCATTCATGGATCCATGGTCACATCTTTGCAGATGATTCCCATAGCACCATTATCTCTCTGCTGAGTACTCATTCTTAATTTCCTAGTCACTGCTGGACATCTCCACTCTTATGCCCAGAAGGCATATGAAACTCAAGATGATCATACTAGTACTCATAATCTTTTTCTCCCCTACCATAAAACAGTCGAATGGATGTCAATGTATTTTTTTCTTTTATTAATGAAAAAAATTCCAGATTATTTCAATATGATTTTAATCATCATTTTCTGAAATTTGTGATTTAATCATCATTTTCTGAAATTTGTGATTTAATACATATTTCAATGTTCCTCATAATATGAAAGAAGACACACATACTTTACACTAGTGACAAATCATGAAGGAAATAAAATATAGAGTTGTATGCATTTAAACTCTATCAGTTCCTTTTATGGTTGTGGATAGTCTTTTTCACCATGTGTTTCATTGCTTATATTATTTAAGTCATTCACAGCTGACCATAATAGAATATTTTTTCTGTGTACAACATTCCTCTGGTTCACTATTCATCATTTCATGTAAATATTGACAGACTTTTTTGATCACTTGGTTCATCATTTCTTATGACATGATAGTATTCCATTACAAACATACACCACAGCTTGTTCGACCATTCCCCAATTCATGGACATCTCTTTAGTTTCCAAAACTGTCACCAGAAAAAAAAAACAACAAACTTCTATACACATTTTAATGAGCAGGTCATTTTCCTCTATCTTTGATCTCTTTGGGGTATAAATCTAGTAACGTAATTGCTGGGTACTTCAAGATCTTTTTCTCATCATGTCACCTCAGTACTTCCCTATTTGAATGAGGGTATGACCTTCCTTATAGTCATACAGGTACACAATTTTGGAGTTTTCAATTCTTCACTTTCCTATTTACAATAGTCAATCAGTGGTGAAGCAATATTGTTCCTAATTCCTTATGACATCTGCCCCATTCATTTCCTCTCTCTCTACCGATTTATGCCTATTACCCTATCCCCAGATCTTATTGATCTTGACACTTGCCTGAATTACTATTCTTCTTCTCCTTGGTGTCCCTGTTTGGATTCTCTCCTCTCTCCAAGCACTCCTCAACACAAATGCCAAATAGTTATTGCTAGAGCAAAAAGCTGACCATTCAAGAACCTTCTGATAGCATCTAAGCCAAATTATAATACTAATGCTTCTGACTTTTAAGGCCATTAACAATCTAGATCACTTCAGTAAACCCCCACATAACAGTATTAATTCTATAGATATCTTATAGATATGCACATATTTGTATGTGTTAATCCACAAGAAAACAGACTTCTTGAGAACACTCTTTAATCTTCCTTTATTTTGTTTACTATTAACCTATCACACAGCACATAGTACTCAATAAATGCTTGTAGAATTGAGTAAAATTTTTATCCTCCCATATCTCATCCTTGTAAATATGGCCCTAATTTATCCATTAAACTTCAATTATTAGTACTCATGAAATACCTTGGATAAAGATATTTTCGGTGTTTCCCAGAGAGAGAGAAGGTGAAACAACTAAACTTAGAAACAGGAAACCTGGGTTCCCACTGCAACTTTACTGAGTAATATGAAATTAATTATAACATGTAAAGAAATGGTTATCTTATCTGCAAAATGGGCATACCTATCCCCAATTAAGTGACATAAAGATAAAATAGATGTGGATGAAATTTGGGGGGGTCTTCAAAATGTTGCTGATATATCAAGTGTTAGTAATATGTATCTGAAACTTTCAAAGATGGATATTTCAAACCCTACAGATATTTCTTAATTTTGGGACAAATGTGTTAAACATCTTCTCTGATTAAAATTACATAGCTGGAATTAGAAGGAATATCAAAAGTCATCTAATTCAAAATTTCTCAAGGGATAAAAGAAGTGGAAGTGGAAGAAACTCCAGAAGCTATCTAGTTCAATTTCCTCATTTAACTTAAGAAGAAATTGAGGCTGAGGTAGGACAATTGACTCTTTCAGTATCATATCACCTAGGTAAGGTAAGACATCAGAGACAGAATTTGATTACAGGTACTCTTTCTCCAAAGTTAGACATTTTCTACTATCTTATGACTCCTTTTTTTACATCCTATATCACTATTTTTCAGGAGTCCTTTTACAATGTGTCTTTGTTTTCCTGAGGGATACACAGAAATATATGCAAAATAAGTGCAAAGTTGGGTAGCTAGGAGGTATAGAGAATAGAATGCCTGAAGTCAGGGAAAATCACCTTCCTGAGTTCAAATCTGACCTCAGACACCTGCTTGCTGTGGGTAAAAGTCACTTTAACCTGTTTCCCCTCAGTTTCCTCATCTGCAATATGATCTGGGGAAGGAAATTGTAAACCACTTCAGCATCTTTGCCAAAAAACAAAAACAAAAACAAATGGAATAATGAAGAGTAAAGTAAGACTGACAAAGCAACAAATTGCAGACTAAATAAAAATTAATCATAAAGGGGCAACTAGATCGCTCGGTGGATTGTGACCAAGTCTAGAGATGGAAGGTTGAGTTCAAATCTGTTCTCAGACATTTCCTGGCTGCATGACCTTGGGTCACTTAACCCCCATTGCCCAGCCCTTATCACTCTTCTGCCTTGGAACCAATATACAATATTGATTCTAAGAGAGAAGGTAACGGTTTTTTTAAAAGTAATCTTGGGGTGTGGGTGACCAAAGAAGACTACTACATATACTTACAAGTATATTGCAGACTAGTGGTTTTTTTTAATTTTATACTTCTCTTTTACATTGTCTCATAAATGAGGCATAAGGTAGATGAATGATGTATCCAAGGTCACACAGATGGTAAACAGAAGAGCTTTTATTTGAATCTAGGTCCTTTGACTCCAAGCTGGTGCGCTTTCCTTTGGTCCCAAATGAATTGTGTTAATCATCTTTTTTTTAAGTTTTTTTTTTTCTTAATTTTCTTGTTTTCTCTGTGTTAAGCAACATAAGCACTCATTAATCATGGATGATTTCAGGTTACTACTACTGATAAATAGATATGGTGGGGGGCAAAGTTAAGGATGACAAAAACAATATAAAAGAATCTCAGACAGAAAGACCCTCCATCAAGAAAGATGTCCTTTGTGTGCTTTTTGCCTCAGTCAGTGACAATAGCTGGCAGTTCTGTTACTGTGAATGATGATGCGGAAAACAAAGAAACAACTTTACAGGTGAACTTTGAGCAATGTGTCTGCAGTGATCCTCTGGCTAAAATAAGGCAGTCACATTAGAAATGTCTTATTGTGGAGCTTAGATGGCATTTAAAATAAATTTGCTTGACATTATTAACATTGGTTAAGATCCTTTAACTTTGTATACAATACAAAAAAGGTTGAGACCAAAGATGAGGAATGATTCGTCAGCATCTCTCATATTCTTTTTAAAAATGTGCCTATATTTTGTCACTTTCCCTGACCTTTTTGTCATTTTGAACACTGGTAAACGGTTCTAAGAGTAGACTTTTTTTGTTGTTGTTTTGGTAAAGATGAAACCTGGTGTAAATTCTGTAGGTTGGAAACCAGATCCTAAATAGTGGAATTTCAGGATACAGTCACCTACCTACCTCAAGGTGGAAGATGCATGGTCACTGGTGATGTGCCCAATTCTCATGAAGTACAGTATAGCTCTCAGAGCCTTGTTGATCTGTTCATTTGGACACATAAAACAAGTGTTTGCTTCAGTCTCTCTGTGGATGTTCATAAAATGTTGAGAGGTTTATAGTAAACTAACAATATATTGCTGCATCAACCCAAACCCAGGATGGTTGTCAAGGGGTCCCTTTGATATGCTCGGCAGATACCTGAATTACAAAAAGGATATGTGGGCAAGAGGCCAGCAGTGAGGAATCCAGCAGTATCCAGTGTGATACAATTAAGAAAGCCAGTGAAGACGCTACGTTAAATTCAGACAAGAATAGTTATTGAAACAAGATGTAGCTTCAGCATGACCATTGCTATCTATGTATTTCAAAAAGGTTAAGAACCCTCAAAAGACACTGCATTATAATGTGAGATAGTTAGCCAAGAAGACCCAAGTAAGTGGCACAGTAAATAAAGTCCTTAGCATGGAGTCAGGAAGGTCTGAGTTTAAATTCAATCTCTGACATTTATTAGCTAGTCATCATACCTCTGTTTTCCCCTCAGTTTCCTCATCTATAAAATGGGAATAGTAACAACAGGTAATCCCCAAGCCTGTTGTGAGAATCAAATGATGTAATAATTGTAGAGCAACTAGCAAGGTGTTTGGCACATAGGAAGCATTATTTAAATGTGAGCTATTAATAGTTGTTATTATTATTTAAGTCCTGTCTGTGATACATCCTGGCTGTGTGACTCTGAGTATGTCATCTAACTTCTCAAAACTCTAAGCCAGAAGCTTCAAAGATGGGATTCATGGTCTACGGATGGCCCATGACATTCCCAAATGCTGCATAGACTAGATTAAAATGAAAAGGGAGGCAGGTTTAGAGATGAAAGCTCCTGCTTCAAATCTGGTTTCAGCCACTTCATAGCTTTATGACCCTGGAGAAGTCATTTGCCTAGACCTTATTATTCTTCTCCCTTAAAACCAATATGTATTGATTCCAAGATGGAAGGTATGTTTGTTTTTTTAAAAAAAATGTTATAGGGAAATATTTTTAAAAACAAAAGTTGAACAAATCAAAGATAATATTATATTTTAAAACTAAGTCAATATGCAGCCCCCAGGGATCCTTATCTATGGCTGTGTGACTCTTCTTTTTATCTGAGTTCCACCACACTGTTCTGGGAGACGTTAATATCATAAGTTGCAGGTAAGCTGACACAGTACAGTGGTGGAGGAAATTTTCTCATTGGGGAGTTGATCCTAAAAGTACCAAAACAGGTTTAGTCCACATTCTTAAGAACTACTAAATGAAAGCAATTTCAAAATGAAGGATAACTTTGTAGAATGTCTTTGAAGCTTTCTCTGAGCTTTTGTGTGTATAATGGGTGCAGGCACAGCATGTCTTTCCTGGTTCCAATTCAGGTGAAGGCTTTAAGAAGCCCATATGTGAAGTTTTCCCCCATTGGGGGGCACATACATGTATCCTCTGCCTTTTCCTGTCAGTTTACTTTCTTTTAATTGAGTGCTGTCTCAGAATTGTAGAAAAAACTTGCAATGAATAGATTCTGGCCTTCTTATCTGATGACTTTCACATGGCCATTGCTCTGGGCCATTGTGGGTGGGAAGGGCATTTTATCCTACATCCTACCTAGCTCCACATGTCTAGGAATTCATAGTTCCTCTCTTTCATTTATCTCTTTTGTGTTTTTTTTTCTTTTCTCGTAATAAATAAATGAGATAGGAGCACCACCCATGTAAATGTCAAGACTGATGGATCTATTGATAATCAAACATAGCCCTTTGGGGAACTTGTTTGATACAGTCTTACACTGAATTGAACAATAGCGAATAATTAATTTCCCAAAAGGAGCAAGCCCAGCTGGGAAAGGGAGCAACTTTCATAAACAGGACACTCAGAAATGAATTTTTAGGCCTCTAAGGAGGAAGAACAGGACTCCTAGAATAGGAAATACTCTTTAAACAAATGTTTTCCCTATATAGGTATCTCAGAACATTAGTGCTTTAAGAAGATTGTAATCACTATAGAATACTACTGGATATTTTGGGGGGAAATGCTTTCTATTATCGTACCTTTTCAGTAGATAAAGCTTTGTAAAAGCTATCAACTGGCAATCTGGACATTGTCAAAGAGTAGTAACACTGTGCATATCCTTTGCCTCAGCAATACCACTACTAGCTCTATGTCCCAAAGATATCTTTTTTTTGGAAAAAAAATATTTATTAGTAGCTATTTTTGTATTGTCAAAGAACTGGAAAACTGAAGAGCTATCTATTAATTGGGAAATGGCTGAACAATTTGTGGTATATGATTATGATGGAATACTATGATTCCATAAGAAATGACAAGTTGACCACAAAAAAACAACAACCTTAAAAGACTTATCTGAAGTAAAAGTGAAGTAAGCACAACCAGGGAATATTGCGCATGGTACCAGCAAGAATGTTCAATGATCAACTGTCAATGAATTTACTATTACCAGAACGCAAAACTCCAAGACATCTACAAGGGACTCATGATAAAAAAAGGCTACCCAACACTAAAGAAGGAAATCAAATGGAGTCTGAATGTAGATTGAAGCATACCATCCTTCATTTTATTCCATCCATGGCTTTTTCTCTAATGTAAATATGTCTTCTTTTATAACATGATGAATATAGAAAAATGTATTGTATAATTAACACATTTACAATCCAAATCATATTAACCTGCTATCTTGGGGGATGGAGAAGGGATGGAAGTGAAAGGACATAGATTGCAAGATGTCAGAAAATGATTATTAAAACTGTCACTATGTAAAAAAAAGAAAAAAAAAGAAATGCTATCAACTCAATCAGCTATATCAACTGAAAAATCAATATGGGGAAAGAGTATTACTCTGGATAGAGACTTATGTATAATAATAATAGAAATTCAAATCCCAAAGCCTTTTAAGGGTAATCTTGATGGAAGAAGCATTTAACTCTGGGAACCCAATATGCCTATATAATTGGGGAGGGGAAATGAAGCCTAAGGGATGGTAAATACATAATTTTTATGACTTCAGAAACTTAGCCTTTGAAAAAAATCATTATATCTCTGATGCAATGGTTCCCAACATGAGTGCAGATTAAAACCCCATAATAGTCATATTGCATAAGATCATAGACTTAGAATGGGGAGTTCATTTCGATTTGTGATAAAGTGTTCCTCCAATCCAACTCTCTCATTTTACAGATGCAGAAAGTGAGGCGCATAGTGGAATAATACCTTGCTTAAGACCAAACAGGTAACCAGAGAAAGAGATAACATTCAATCTTAGTTTTCCTGACTCCAAATCCAATGGCTAAAGGAAAAGAAAAATGAAAACTTCCCAGGTTGTATAGCTTCTGATGATGCAGTTTTGCTATTTGACTAGGATGGTCCTCAGTGGCTAGGCCCATAGCTGAAATTTTTCTAGCTTCAGAGGGTTTATCATATATTTTACTCTATTGGCATTGACTTGGAGGAACACTGGTTACTGCCATTCTTCAATCTTTCTGGTAGACTTTGAAATACTTCCTAATACTAACCTTTTTTTCTGGTCAGTGTTTGAGAATTTGTATGACAGGCCTGCATTATCTGATTTTGGATCATTGGTTCCATTAAGTCATTTAAGGCACTGTCCTTAAAACTTTCTTTATTGCATTAAAAGATTTCAGCAGTCAATCTGGAAAGTCTGATGGTGATTTCCTGGGAAAATGTCTCCATTTTACAAATAGAGGGGGAAAAAATAAAATGGTTCCTTCCCATTATTTCTTCCAAGGACTGAGTATGATTTTAATGAACATTAATTTCCACAATTTTGACCATTTTGATCAATAAATCCATAAACTATAAAGTTGCATAATAAACTCTCAAATTACACTGAATTTCTTATGCTACTCTGGATATATCAGCAATGACATTGCTATAACAATAATCATTCAGGCTGCTCTAATACACATTTTTATTAAGTGATACTGAAATGAATTCAAGTAGAAATAGCCTAGATAAAACTCCTGCTTTTCTCATTTTTCCTTCTTATTCCTTTTTTCTTTCCCCCCCAAACACTCCCTTTTACTCTAATGCTGATCAGCTTCAGTTGCTATTTCTTTAAAAGCCTAATGGCTTCTCTGACATTTCATGGCCGTACTCTTGATAGTTCTCAGCAGGACATAGCTTTGGTATTACACAAATTGTTTCATTATATTTAAAAAAAGAAGAAAATGAGGGAAAGCATGCATAAGGACATTAAAGCCTTTTTCAGGGGTAACCTGAGAGAGATTCAGGTCAGAGAATAGAGGTGGGTGTTCTTTTCTCTTTTCTGGCTTCACTAAAAACACTTCTTTAAACTAGACCTTGACTTTTTATACCCATTACCAATGGGCCACCCTTCAGATATTGCTTTTGTCATAACAGGAAAAAATACACAATAAAGAAGCTGAAACATTAAGCAAAAGACAGATAGGATGGGCGTATTGCTTTATTCAGGAACTACTCTCTCAATAGATACTGTTCTTGTCATCATAGGACATGTAACTGAGGAAGATGGCATTAAGGTCTTTTATTTTCAATGGGTTTTTCAATGTATTTCTTGTTTGCTATTACCCTTATTTCAAGCCAAGAGCTTAGAAAAATGGGATATCTATATTACCATTCTTTCCAGGAAAAAATATTTACACAGATGGAATCTTGGACTCTAGTATTACCACATAGGCCATTGGGATAAATGTATAGAATACTCTTCAAAAAATATGCAAAGTACACAAAAACAAATTAGCTAGATACTTCAGTGAATGTACCCTCCTCCTCACCTTCAGTTTTAGAATCTCTAGTTTGCTTCCAGGTAAACTTCAGGTGCCAAAAAGGTGCCTTAATTGTTAAAATTCTACATACACATATTTTACATACACTTTGTGTTTATTTATTAGAGCAAAATTTATATTTTTCTGCCTACAGTAAACTATACACCCTCTGAAGACATGAATATCAGGAACCAAGAACAGTTTCTTGACCAATTTAGGCATTTAAAAAATAAAGGTTGTTTCAAATTTTTTTTTGTGCTGATCCAAGCTTTAATTATTGAAACTTTGCTAAGACTTTTGGTACATTGCATTTCTTGAAGTGAATTGATGCAAAATCAGAGATTCAAAAGGACTTCAGCCAACAACAAATCTAACCCATAACAAGAAAATTATTTTTTCTACTACAGTCCTGAGAAGTTTTCTTAAGTCATCTCCTTATTGTTTCTTATAGCATAGTAGTATTCCATCATGATCATATACAACAATTTGTTCAGCCATTTCCCATGTGATGGGCATCCCCTCAATTTCCAATTCTTTTTTTTTTAAACCCTTACCTTCTGTCTTGGAGTCCATACTGTGTATTGGATTCAAGGCAGAAGAGTGGTAAGGGGTAGGCAATGGGGGTCAAGTGACTTGCCCAGGGTCACACAGCTGGGAAGTGTCAGAGGACAGATTTGAACCTAGGACCTCCCATCTTTAGGCCTGGCTCTCAATCCACTGAGCTACCCAGCTGCCCCCTCAGTTTCCAGTACTTTATGACCACAAAAAGGACTGCTATAAATATTTTGAGATCAATAGGTTTTTTTAACTCTTTCCCTGATCTTCTTGTGAAACAGACCAAGCAATGATATTGAATATTGTACATACAGTTTTATATCTTGCTTCCTGTAATACCAAATTGCTCTCCAAAATGGATAGATTAGTTCACAGGTCTACCAACAGTACATTAGTGTCCCCATTTTCCCACATCTCCTCTAATACTTGTTCACTTAACCCTTTTGTCATTTTTTGCCAGTTTAATAGGTGTGAGATGACATCTCAGAGTTGTTTTGGTTTGTGTTTCTCTAATCAATATTGATTTCGTGCATTTTTCATATACCTAATTATGGTTTTGGCTTCTTTATCTGAAAATTGTTCATATCTTTTGCTTGTTGATCAATTGGGAGATTGCTCTTATTCTTATAAATGAGACTGCTATCTGAGAGTATGTCTATTAAATTTCTCCCCAATTTTCTTCTTTCCTTCTAATCTTTGTAGCATTTATTTTATTTGTATAAAATCTTTTCAATTTAGTTTACACAAAATTACCCATTTTACATTTCCTCTCCATCTCTGTTAACTTATACAATCCTTCCTATCCATAAATCTGATAGGTATACATTCCCTATTCTTTAGATTTGCTTATGGTATCTCCTTTTATGTCTAGATCATGTATCATTTTGATATACAATAACAATAACATATGATGATCAACTATGAAAAAATTATATATTATCAGCAATGAAAGAATCCAAGAGAGCTCCAAGGGACTCATGGCAAAAAAGGTTAACAATTTCCATAGAAGGGGTTGATGGGATCAGAATGCAGATTGAATTACATCATTCTTTCCCTTTTTTTCTTCCATGAATTTCCTCTAAAGTAAGCGATATATGTCTTCTTTCACACCATGATGAACATGGACATATAATAGCTCACACACAATCTATATATTATTACCTGCTGTTTTGAGGAATGGGGAAAGGTAGAAGTGAAAGAGAGGACATGGATCACAGAATGTCAGAAAGCAATCATAAAAATTGCATCAATGTGTAAAATAATTTTAAAAAATTTTGATAAAGGGTTCCTCCATAGGCTTCCTTGTACTGCCTAAAGGAAGTATTGACATCCAGTTAAAATCTCCTACTCTAGTCATACTAAATCTGTAGCACAGCATCCATTCCCTGGCATATTTTAGGAAGCACATTGACAGTCTGAAGAGAACAACTAGGATGGTGGGGTGTCCAGTTCATGCACATGAGTTTCTGTTGAAAGACCTAAGAATGTTTAGCCTGGAGAAAATAAGACTTCAGGAGGAATAATATAGCCTTCTTGGAAAATAAGAAGGATTGTCACATGGAAGAAAGAATACAAATGCAATTTGACTCTTGAGGATAGAAATAATATCAATGGATTAAAATCACAAAAAGGCAAATGTAGATTCCATTTAAGGGAACATTTCCTAAAAACAAACAAACAAACAAAAAACAATGCACATAGATCAATAATTAGAAAAGAATAATAAGCCACTCAGCTGGTGTCATACCAGGAAAGAGAATAAAAGAGGAACTCAGCCCATAAAAATAGAAAATATGTGGATTTAGGGTATGAGAAACTATAAAAAGCCACAGAAAGCTGGAAGAGAAGAAGGACAGGCAGAGATCAAACAAACACACAAACCAAAAGATTCAACTAAGGATATGTAGACTGATAGCAAATAAATTTCTTTAGGAAACTATTGTTGAAACCCTATTTCTAGATGTAGAGCTAGATGTAGTCTAGAGCTAGAGCTAGAGATGTAGTCCTGTATCTCCCTTCTCTCTTTGACTTCCTTAATGGGAGATTGAAACTTTATTTTTTCATTTGAAGCAAGAGAAAGTTTATTTACATTTTGTATTTTAAATGTTTAAATCAAGTGTTAACCACTAAAACTTGCAAGTCTGGTTGCATTCCTGTTTAAAAATAATAAATAACCTAATTTAAAAGGAAAGGGAGGAAACAAAAATTCATTTTATTAAATGGACAATATGCATTCATGCCCAAGTAGAAATTTAAAAAAAAATTCAGAACCTAAATAAGGGTGAAATATTCTTAGAGAAGAAACATATAGAGAAGTTGCTGGATAGAGGACTGCAATCCATATTAATTTTTTTTCCCTCTTAGATAAGTTTTGATATTAAGAGAAAATGAGTCCCTCCCAAATCACTGAACATTTATGAAAGGAGATTTATTTTGCCTTCACATAGCAAAAGCATGTAACAAGGACACTGTAGGTCTTAGCTTCTCTGAACATTCTCTTTTCTTCTCTGCCTCTAAATCCATCTGGAAATATGTCAGAACAACAGGGCATATCAACTTATATGACTTTCCACACCTGGGAGAGGCCCAGACTCAATGTAGTTGTGGTTTCTTATGTTTCCTCATTGTAGGAGCAAAGAATTTATATCAGAACAACATTTATATTATCTTAGGTATTTTGGCAGGAGCATTGTCTCTGCCTCTTGGATTGAACTTAACAAAAAAGAAAAAAAAACTTGCAAATCCTTTGATACTACTTCCCACAATGGAAAAAGAAGATGATACTGAAAAACCCAGCTAAGCAATGTGAGCAGTGAACAAGAGAGGTTGAACTTAATCATGAGCTCATCTCTGATCACCAGAAAAGTATATTTCTCAATGTTGTGTTTTCTCTTTCCTTTTTATAATTCCATCTAGTTTAGCTTTTTTAGAAAAAAATCTAGACAGTAGTCTTTTCAGAATATCAGAATTCCCATATGTCTCTCTTTATGAAAGAAAAAAAAAAACATTATGAGAAGAAGCCCATCCTAGTTTGAATAAAAACCCAATTCTAAGGTCATTCAAGCTTGAAACTACAGTAGGAACAGAATAACATAGCTTAATACAACATCTGTGATCTTAACTAGAATGTGGCCTTGAAGTTTAATTACCAAGTTAAATTATTTTACTATAAATTCTACAATTTTTATATTAGTTTTATTTTCCTCATATGATACTAAATCTCAAAAGTGACATTTCTATTTCTGTGCAAAAGATACTGTATGCATCTATCTCTTTCTCTTCTTAGAGACAGTGAGACACAAGATGTGGAGAAATAAAAGAAAATGCCCAGTGCAAGATTTTCAGAACTGGCAGTCAGCATACTTTTTTTTTTTCCCCAAAGGATCAAATGTGGTTGGGGATATGAGTACACACTATTTCTCCACAAGCACTCCATATTGTAGGCGCTTTGGCCTAGCTCTTACTTTTGCCTCTGAGTCTGTGCCTGGAAGATCTCTAATGACTTGATTGCTTTTTCTTCTCACCAGAAAAAAAACAAAGTTCCTTCAGGACTCAAATAATACTTCCTTTATGAGGCCTTTCCTGAATCCCTCAGTTAGTGCTCTGGACAAAGAACTTAGTTATGTGTATGTGGGAATTTCCTTATTGCTGAATATACTATATGACTTCTAGTGGAATATAATCTCTAAGGGTTATTTCATTTTTTGTATTTATAAACTCAAAAATTGAATGGGAGTTTAATAAATGCTTTTGGATAATTTAGGTAGGAAATTAAGATGTGGCCTCTATAGCAGAGGTATCAAACAAATATTCTACTGGCCATAGGTGGTCCATAAAAATCTTACTGCTGCCTGTACCAGAAAAAAATATAACTGGGAAGTATTTAATAAAACACATAGGATCCCATTTTTTTAAAAAATTGATGTTAATGTCCCTTTTATTTTAATAGTATCTCCTTAAGACTGACAAGCCTTGTGTTTATTTTAATCTGTCCAAACAATTAATTCAAATGACTGAGATAGACCTAAAAGGACAGTATATATTTTATCATGTATAATTGAAAATCTATTACCCTAAAAACTACATTTCCCAGGAGCCCATTGACTTCCTGTCATTATGTACTTCTTGTAGACATAGGATAAATTCTATGGGTGTTCCTGCTCTTTCCTCTTTCCTTCCTGGTCGGTGAGCATGGTGGTGGTAGAAGCAGAGGTTTGAACAGGCTGATTAGTCATGGGCATGTGGTTTTTATTTACTACCTTTTTATTCCTTTATTTCTAATTTTCATTAATAAATCTCCTAAAATATAATATTTTATTATTTGAGATTATTTTTAATTTTTAAAATCACTAGGAATTTATATGAATATTAATGGTATAATTCTGAGTAATTGACATTTTTTCACAAATAACACTTGTGTAGAGCGAATCCTAAAAATCACCTTTCATATTACATTATATATGTATATGTAGGGTAGTTGAAAGCAATTCTAAACATATTCTTGTCATTCTTATTTAAAGATTTTCAGGACATATTGTGAAAACGCACATTTTGCAACAAATGCTTTACATGTGGATTTATTAATACTATATAAATAAATAATTGGGAGCAAAAGCTTATGTTTTACTCTAATAATTCGGAATAATTGCAAGGCAATTCTTTTTTTTTTCTTAAACCCTTACCGTCCGTCTTGGAGTCAATACTGAGTATTGGCTCCAAGGCAGAAGAGTGGTAAGAGCTAGGCAATGGAGGTCAAGTGACTTGCCCAAGGTCACACAGCTGGGAAGTATTTGAGGCCAGTTTTGAACCTAGGACATCCCATCTCTAGGCCTGGCTCTCAATTCACTGAGCTACCCAGATGCCCCCTGTAAGGTAATTCTTGATGAAAGCAACAACTCTATATCAGTGATGCCAACTAGGAAATAAAGAGAAGCAATTTAGGAGAACCTCCTTTAGACTTATAGTCTTGACCACTAAGCACATTTCTCTGCTTTTCCTCAGAAGTTCTTTGTTTAATTCTCCTATACATTCAAATACAGAATCCTTGAGGTCATGGCAAAGCCACATCTCTCTTTTTTTTTTTCCTGACACTAACAGTGTCTGTCAAATGTCGCATGGATTCTTCACCTTGAAATCATGGGAACTAAGTGTAAATCTTCAATCTAGCACCTACAATATAACTTGGGGCTTAGAATCATGTATCTAAGTTTGAATCCTACCTTGTTCACTTACTACTTTCATGAGTTTGGGAAGTTCTAGGTCCAGAGATCTTTGCTTTTTAATATGAGGGCTTGGCTTCAGTGATCTATAAAGCCTATAAAGCTATGTATATAATTATTATTCAACAGAAATATACAAGCCCAGGTTGCTAGTTATTTCTCAGGGGACAAACTAGAAACCATCCCTATGCTATCTATCCAATTCTCTTGACATATAATAACATCCTCTTCATTTATCATTAAAGATTTCTTCATATAGAGATAAGATAGTGTGTCATGACAAGTATCTGTCAAAATGCAAAAGGGGTCCTGAGATCCAGATGCCTATTAATTTTTACTTATTAACCCTTTATAAAGAATTGGTTTATCAGATAATTGGTTATTTTATATAGATAATAATTTCCTAGGAAACAGGAAAAAAGAGATTTATATCTTAATATGCAATGGGAAGCAAGTTCTAAAACATGGATGACTCTTCAGAAAAGCTTGCCATTGGAGATTATCAGCTATCAAGAAACATGATGATTGAGAGGATTTACTATTAATGTTACATAGAACGAGAAATACTTCTTATATATTTTCAGTTCATCAACAAGCATGCGCCAATTTGTAGAAGAATTGTTTCTGCCATTCTATGTAATGTCAAATAACTTACCTAGGAGAAAACAAATCCACTTGAACAAATTATGGTCTTTACTAGTAACAGAATAAGTATGAAAACAATAAAATAAGAAAAAGCTACTTTCAAAAATTTGATAGCAATATCTCTGATTTTTACTTTTTCTTCCATGCCTTCAATTCACAATGTTCATTGGTGAACCTTTTCCATTGATTATAGAAGCCTCCATATTTAGTTTGGTGTTCCCCCTTTCCTTGCTTGATTTAATATTTCCTATATATGGGCTTTTTCAAACTCTAACTCTTCCACAAAGAATATTCTAAGAACTCTAGCCCTAAAAGTTTTGATTTATTCCAAATTTGTGATGAAAGCCTAGTTCTCACTTAAAGTGTGTCAGCAAAGTCTATTAATAAGATCCCCATGGAAGAGTGACTTTTTTATAAGTTTTTTTTCCCCTAAAGGGAAGTGTCTGTCTACTAAATTAGCTTTATATCTTCAGCATAGACAGAAAATAACACTTTTTATTGAATTTACAGTAGTCACACTGATGTATTATCACTGTATCACTCTGTTTGGTATTCCAAGAATAGTATGACTGAAGAAGGTAATTTTAACAGTTCTGCTAAAACTTAGAGGTTTCCATTTATGAGGTTCCTTAATATATCAAGACACATATATAAATATTTGCAGTGGCAACTGGTGAACCATTTCCCATTAACAGCTTTTTTGCTTATTAAATGTATTCCATTAAGGGCAAATCATTTAATGAAGTTCTACTGCATTCATATATTTCATTTTCCATAATTTTCCTCTAAAATGGATTTTAATTCTTATCCTTGGATTAACAAAGGGATAGTTTATATATCTACAAAATTCCCAAAACTTTTAAAATATGATACTTTCTGATACTTTTCTTCCAAGTTGGTGGTAAATAGCAATTTCTTAAGGACATAAAGAACTGGGCAAGCTAGTATGCCAGCTTCTCTACCTGTCAGATAGAATGTCTTAGAAGAAATTCTACAGTGAGACAAGTACTAAAGAAGCATCACACTGGGGTCATTCAACAATTTCTAGCTATGGTTTTTGGAAGTCATGATAAAGGACAAATGGGGGAAAGAGGGACAATGTTCCAAAACATTGAGGAAAAATCAGGCTATTACATTTATTGAGTTTCTTACTAATTTGTTCCAGGTTTCTACAGATTGACTTATTTCAGTGTATCAAAATGGATACTAGTTCCATCTTGTTTGCTATGCAGTCAGAATGACATCTTGTACAAATGGCAGACTGTCTCAGTTTTTAATCACCTAGTTCTATCTCTGAAATGTTCCCAGTCAGATTTGTATGAGCTATGTGGTCTAATTACAAAATTGGTAACTACATCTCTCTGCGGGCCTAATTCTTTCATTGCACAGGACTAAGTCTGTCTACAGCAAATGAACAGTATTCTGATAAGTATATTGGTGAGTCTCTCAGACCAGCTCCAGATTCACCATATAATTAGCGTTTCACCTGAAAGGTTCATTGGATAGCCGAGATTAGGTTATTATTCTTAGATATTTGGCATATTGGTGATGGTATTAAAACAAGTGTATCTCCCGTTGAAGTAAAGTAGTATAATAGCATTGGACTAATAAAATAAAATGTTTCTTTTCCTTTGATATTAAAAATACTCATTGTAACATAAAATTTTTGTCTAGAATTTCCTTTGGCTACCCGGCCCAGTTTAATTGTCTGCTACACCTTTGCAATTTTCTTTTCAGATTATAGAGCTCGAAAAAAATTATGTTTGCAGAGTCAGCCTGTCAGATATCAAGATATTTGAATTATTTCCATCTCTTACTGGACAGAAGTATCTAACCAGTCATCTTTAAGTATAATTTCTTTGTAAAAAACTCATCTGATATCAGGAAGACCCACTTTGCTTCACAATCGGGAGGATATTTTTGATGAAATAGGCTTATGTTGAAGTCATGTTATTTTATTAGTCCCATCTTTCTATTTTGGTCATTCTCAGATATTGACTTGAAATAAAGTTAATGACATAGAGAAAACATACAAAGGACCATGAGCCATATAAACCATAAGTCATTTTTGAGTTATTAAGAGATTAAAGACATGGTGGTATATATACAGAGGTCTGGTCTTAGATCTGGCAAGAAATGAGTTAAAGTTCTGCCATGGATTTGTACTGACTATTTGACCTAGGTAAGTCTTTTAACTCCTCAGTGCTCTAGGCACCACATTATGTCTAAGTTTCAGGGGAAGTGTGAGCCTTCATTGTTAGTAGGAGTTTGTGGATAACCATGAGTTCGAAATACCCAAGATATTATAGTTCTAGTCCCTATACCTATCCCTAATTACTAAATGTAATTGTTACTTTCAGCAATTTAGGTTCTCTAGTGATTTAACTTCTTGCCAAAAACAACTCAAAAAATGAAATAATAGATTAAAAAACCAAAGTCAAGATGACAAAAGATTTATCAACAACCATTATAAAAAAGTAGAAAGCATGGAATACAATGTTCCAAAAGCAACATAGGCTTATAACCAAAAATAGCTCACTCAGCAAAACAGTGCTAAGTTAAAAATGCTTCATTGAATATAGGACTTCCAAATATTCCTGATGAAAAGAATAAATCTGAATATAATTAGAAGTAAAAGAGAAACAGAAAAAAAATACGTGCAAGCAAGAAGGAAAGACATTAGGTATGGTGAAGTTTTTGCATTTTAATAAGAGTTGAAAGAAAAATATGATCCAAACATCTCCTAAAAGCTGTGCTGGAATCAGAGGTAATACCAAAATTCAAATAAGATTAAGAGTCAATGTAATGTTTCATCTATTCTGATGATATTAAAAGAACTTACCATTTATTAGATACCTGTTTACTTAATGAAATATATCTTCCAAAGATCTGGATATAAATCAAAGCAATTTGAAATAAAATCACTTTATTATTTTTAAAATTAGGGTTTTTTAATAAATGGAAAACAGTGCTCAAGAGACAAATAATTTATTTATGCTATAGTTTTCACAAAATCAGCAGTTATGATTTTTTTCAGAAAAAATGTGAATTAATGGTAGAAATGAGTTTCCCCACTAAATTAGTAATAGATATTTATTCAAATTTACATAAATGTTTTGTCAAGGCAAATAAGGAAAATTTGGATATGTAGAGCAGTGAATAGTTTTAAAAATACATCATAAGTGGGACGTGTTAACTATGTTACATTGTTGAGTGTTGATTTCTTAATAACTATATATATGTATATATAATTATGTGTATACAAATGTATATCTGCTGGAAATATAAGCAATACAAATAAACAGACAAAAATAATTACTATGCAAGTATAAGAAAAGAAGAAGGATAGTTAGGTGCAGCAGTAGATAGAATGCTGGCTATAAAGTTATATCTTAAGTATAAATCTGATCTCAAATTCTAAATAGCTGTATGATCCTGGTCAAATCACTTAAAGCTTCTTGTCTTGCAATTGGTATATAAAATGATTCAGAGAAGGAAATGAAAAACAACTCTAGTATCTGCCAAAAATATCCCAAATGGGATCAAGAAGAGTTGAAAGGACTGAAATGACTGAACAACAATAAAAAAGACAGGAAGAGTTTACGAAAGTATGTCAAATACCAAATATTAAATATTTATCTTCATAGCAGTCATTCCATCGTCCACCAACACTTATAGTGTATGCTTTAGTGGAAAGGACATTAGATGTATAATGAGAAGACATGAGTTTAAATCAGGTACCTACTAAATACTAATGTGTAACAATAGATCACCCCATCTCTTAATGATTGAATGAAAAAGTATTTTGCAAATGTTTACTATGTGTTAAGCTCTATGCTATATATTGAGCATAAGAATACACAAATCTGGCAGTTCCTGTTCTCAAGGAACTATACTTGTAGTGGTGAAAGATAGTTTACTTAGGAGGTTTGTGGACCAGCAAAGGGGTTTGTAGGACAGGCAATCAATTTCCATTCCTTTTCCAGAATCAATAACAATGGTACTACTAAATACATTCTAAGATGTCCAAGTTGTATTGTCCTGCGTGTGTGTGTGTGTATGCACATGTAAATGTGACACATGAGGGTAGATATTTAGAGTTAGGTTGCCATTGAACTTCAGTTTCCTCATTCACAACACCAAGTGTTGGTTTTGATCTCTAATAATCTCTAAATTGTATATGTCATGATCCAGGGATGAGCATAGTAATCTGCTAGATACTCTAAAAGAAGGAACAAGAGAAATAGCAGCCCCGGGTTTTCAGGGAATATATCCTTTTGCTGAAAATAAAAAGTTCACAAAAATCACAACTAAAGTAGATGTGAATGAAATAAAATATCAACAAGGGTACACAATGAAAAAGCATGTAAAGAGGGCAAAGTAGAGGTACAGTCGGTGCAATAGACTTAAGGATTTGTGACACAAAGGTGAATGGAATGGATTTAGAGTAAAAGAACCTGTAATTTATCTCTTAAAATTTTATTAATATTTTAAAATGATTATTAGTTTTTGTCATACTATTATTGACATGATATTTTGTGTTCTCTTCTCCCAGGCCTCCTACAACTATGTACTCCCCATCTGTGATGCTGGTACCAAAATTGAGGCTCATGAAAAAATTAGATTTTAGTTGTATATTCACTACTGTTAGGATATTACCTCAAGGAAAAAAATAAAGTATATGAATAAATTATTGCTTGCAAATGACACTTAATTCTGACACTTGCTTAATCCACAATGAAAGATCTGAATTTAATTACTTTACATTATCAGTCAGTAGAGTCCTAAAATAGCAGCCCTCATTTTATATTTGAAAAGAAGGAAATAAGCTATAAAGGGCCTATGACATGCCAGGTACTATGATAAAAGCTTTGCAAACTTCATTTCATTTGATCCTCAAAATAATCCTGAGAGGCAGATAATATTGTTATTCTCATATTATAGTTGATGAAACTGAGAGAGATAAAGGTTAAGTTCAGTGTTACATAATTATGACTCATATATGTCTGAGGTCATATTTTAACTTGGGTCTCTCTGATTTCAGGCCCAGTCCTGTACCTATTTAGCTGCCTAATGTCCACAAAAATAATGACTCTTGTTCTGAAAGCAATTCTAAAATTTTCTTTATCATCATTCTAGATGTTCTTTTAACGTTTCCAATTTCCTTATTACTTGGCAAACTGTTATCTTAATTTAGCATCTGTTATGAGAAAATTTAGTCTAGCCTAATTTCTAATTAATTAAATATGATAAGCTTGCATCTTTAAATATCAAAATATGTTCATTAATTGGTTCACCTGAAGGATTCTATTTTTAAAACTCAGAATTTTGGGAAACCAGAGCTAGGGTCACTGCTATTCTGGACAACGAGATCATAAAAGTTATTATATATCTGATTAAAACATTTAGAATTCTGTGCCTAGAAATTGACCTTACATGCCCCTGGTTCCTCAACTTCCTCACTTTAAAAGTGAAGGACTAAGAGTGGATAATATTTGAAGGCTCATACAGGTCTCCCAATTCTAGGGATCTAAGCCCATCGTTTTACCTTAGAAAAAAAGCATTTTAAGCAAAGGGGAGTAATTTACCCAACATTATATTGGCAATAAATGGCTGAGTGATATTGATAAGTCAGATGACTACTACTTCAGGGTAAGAAAACATGAAAGGAGAATACGTCCATTTTTTTCTAATATAATAGAGACAAATCAAAATGTAAAGTTTGAAGAAAGAAAAGAATGACCTTAGTGGTATAGAAATTATTTCTATTTAATATACTATGCTGAGTATAATTTTTTAAAAGATTAAAAAGAAAAAATCTTATTTTTCTATTAAGTAATAACCTATAATGACAAAATGAATAATTTACACATATATAGTCTCAATAATCTTGTGCTGTAGTACTAAAGGTCTTATCATATCCATTTTATAGGTAAATATACCGTGCTCAGAGAGATTAAGTGATTTATCAATGTTACCATAATAAGTATGTATAAGAGCCAGGATTTGATCTGAGATACTTCTTTAATTCTCAGTCAAGAATATTTTCTATTTGGGCAATGATGCTTCTTTTTCTAATTCAATATTTACATATGATTGCTATTACTAGTAAGCAAAGCCACTTTTTTATGTAGTTTCTAAAAAGAAGAAAAATATAAGGGTTACACAGCCTAAAAGCCAAAAATTAAAATGAGCTATATCAACAACAGGCTGCTATGATGTGAATTAAAGTTATAAAGCAGACCACTGCAGGAGATACTCTTCATTTTACTTTAATGATGAAAACAAAAGGAGAAAGCACAGGAATCATCTTTCCAGAGTAATACTCCTTAGGTCCAGAGCTAATCAGGATGTCTCTTTAATCTCATCTTTCTTGGTTTGAACTTTGATTTAGAAATGATTTCCCCATCCCTGCAAGCCTTCAGCATGGTTTTTGTTCAGGCAAGGGATGGGCTGCGTAACCCCTTATACCCGTTACAACTTTGAGAGTTTATTATTCCGTGTCTTTATGTTAATGGTTCCCATATTGACATGTTAGTTCTGGCTTTCCTCTTGAACTCCAGGTCAATTTCTCCAACTCACTATAGGATATTAAATGGTGTTTCTCCTTGAGCAGCATGCCATCATAATTTCAGACTTATTGTGTCATTTTTTTTGCCTTTTCAATAAGTTACAATGATTCTTTATTCTCCATTGGATTAAATCCAAATGACCTGGTCACACTGTGCCTCTCCAACCTTCTTTCTGAATATTTCCCAGTTCATCTGCTCTCATCAGTCTTCTTTCATTATGGGCCCTTCTTTTCCCCATACTCATTTTTGCGTCTTTGCCTCTTCTCAGACCATTTGCTACCCTCTGTTCTTCCTCTTTCCACATCCATCTTTGAGACTGAACTAAAGCACTTCTTCCTTTTAGCATAATTTCTCCACTGATATCTTTTTTTCCTATTTGCTTTTATTTTTGTAGCATGGAATTAGAATTTAATTTCATATTGCTTAATATTTTATTTCTTCCTCAGCAATTAGATTGTACACTCAACATGAATATAGAGACATAGATACAGAAAGACTGAGTGAGAGATGAAGATAGAAAAGAGCAATTTCTCTCAACTTTTAAGGTCAAGAACTATAATATATATGTTTATGTGTACCTGAATATACACATGTAACATTAAATTTAAAGGCATCTATGCATGTATAAACATGTGCATGCATGTGAGTATACATATATAATAGCATGTTGATAAGTGAACATATCCCATGTTCTTACCCATTCTTTAAACCTATGCCACAGTAGTTGTTCAATACCACTTGATACTTCATAAGTCCATTTGGGGGTTTCCTTGGCAAAGATACTGGAGTGGTTGGCTATTTCCTTCATTAGCTCATTTTACAGTTGAAGAAACTGAGGCCAATAGGTATAAGTGACTTACCCAGGGTCATACAATGAATATTAACTGAGGCCAGATTTCATCTCAGGAATATAAACTTTACTGACTCTAGATGTAGCACTCTACTGTCTCACCTAGATGAACATGGTCACATAAGTCAAAGAAAAGCCAGCAGTCCTCATTAGTTGAAAGAATTTCCTCACATAAGAGTTCCCTATACTAATGAAATTATAGGTCTAGCCCCAATACACACACACACACACACACACACACACACACACATTTTTCTTACAAAATCTGTCCTAGTAAAAGATTCATGGCAGATGATAAGTAAACCAATTGACTGATAGCTTGTTCAGTAGAGGGCATCAGATGTAGCAGTACTCTTTTCATTTTGGGCACCTAAAGTCCTTAACTGGTCATACTCTCTAATAATTCCTAAATGAACCTGAAAAAAAGGACCAATTATTTCTCTTTTGAATGATTCAATCACTAAAAAGTCATATCTATAGCTATCTCTGACATGGATTAAGTCAAGAAAAAATATCATAGTTTAATCAAACAAGGCACATTTTAATGAAGCACTTACTATGTGTCCAGAGCCTGTGCTAATCCCTGGACATAAAAGGAAGGCAAAAATAAACAAACAAGAAAACTTTGGTTCAAATCTTGCCCTTGCCCTTTATTACCAATATGATGCACTTGGGGGAATTATATCACCTCTCCAGGATTCACTTTCCTGATAGAGAAAATGAGGGAGCTGGACTAGATGACCTGAGTCCTGCTTGCTAGCTCTAAATCTATGATCTTCTGAACCCAACAATGTACATTGAACTTATTCTCTCAGAGCAGTATGTGAATAAGCTGAAAATTGACATATTAATGAGAAGATAGAATTAGTAGTACTTTTGCCTCTTCAATTTAATTTCACTGCTTTTCTAATGAAAACTCAGAAAAAAGTACCTTGCTAATTACCTAATCACTGAAGTGAAAACAATAAATATGAACAGTACAATTGAAATCTGCATGCAGCCATGGAGCTGCCTTATAATGAATTCTGCCCTAAAGGGGTATAGTGAAGTCCAAGTGTTTTAGCCCTAGCAAGACAATTATCAAAATAAATCCATTGCCCCATATAATCATATAATGGGCATAAAATCGATCTGGTACAATATCTTACTTATTTGCTATTTACCTATGTAAATGTAGACAAGTCATTGCAAATGATGACATGTGGAAAAGAAAAACTGAATTATCTCCGGCAGTGGACCTGAATTCTGGTTGTGGTTTTGATATGTATTAGCTATATGATTTTGGTTAAGTCATTGACCTCTTTAGGTCTGTTTCTTAGTTAATAAAATAAGGGTCCTGGATTAGATAGTCTTTTAAGACTCTTCCATCCCTTACAGAGTGACAGAATAATTATACTAGAGTATCAGGGAATTTGAAGGTATTTCCTTTTCCCTATTAATCAAAGATAACAAAGAAAAAGAAAAAGGACACAGTCAAACATAATACTTAATATACATATTATATGTGCAATTATAATATATATGTTATGATAATGTAATTGGTAGTACAAAATTACAATAAATATGTGTTTATGTTATATTTATGTCTATATCTATCTTTATTGATACATATATATGGGGAGAGAGAGAGAGTTAGAGAGAGAGAATAAACAATAATGGAAGGGAGTTATGAGTTATATCTAGTATCCAGCAGAAAGCTTGTCAGGTCTATCCTGGTAGTGGAGAAATGATCATCAGGGCTCTCTCTCAGGGGTTGAAGGCAATATACCTCCCTTTGAGATCATCCATAGTCTTCTATTTTCTCATCCACAAGATATTTTCTCACATTAAATTATCTGAAGTCTTTCCCACTGGGAACAGGAAACACTGACACATCTACACAAAAATTATGTTACTCTTGGCAGCTATATTTGTCACACTTGTGGGTTTATATATAACAATTTTTGTGTATCTTACATCTGTTATACCTCTACCTGAATATGCCCTGCTAATGGGCCCAGCAACCATAGTCAGAAGTATTAGCTATGGCATCTAACTAATAAAAATGTGACTTAAAAATGTTCTATATCCCCATTAGTGAGCAGGAAGCCTCAGTCCAAGTATGGCAGCATTCTGCTCCCTATGGTCCCAAAAGAGCAAAACAAAAATCTTTCTATGGCAAACATAAATGAAATAGTTAATTGTTGTTTCCATATAAAGAGCTTGGGCAACTAGGTGGCACAATGGATAGAGTGTCAATTTTAGAGTCAAAATGACTCATTTTCCTGAGTTTAAATCTGACCTCAGACACTAACTAGCTGTGTGATGCTAGAGAAGGCATTTAACCCAGTTTGCCTCAGTTTCCTTATCGGTAAAATGAACTAGATAAGGAAATGGTATACCACTCCATTTTCTTTGCCAAGAAAATACCAAATGGGGTCAGGCCTTAAAATTACTGTAAAAAAATACACAAATCTTATTTCTTACATTTTTACTTCGGGTCATTTATTCAGTCTCCTCTCTGAATGCCTGGTGTAACTAATACTATAAATTGAAGAGATTATAGCCACTTGAAGTGTTAAAAAGAATTTCCTCATATGAAAGACACTATATCAATGAAACCATGGGCTTGGTCATAGTCCTTAACTTAATTTGTAAGGTGTAATACCACTGCAGAAATATTTGCTATAAACATTTCAAAAGAGACTAAAAAGTTAGCACTGTGATTCAGTCTTAAAACAGTTTTGATTATTTTTGTTTGACGTGAATCAGCAGTCCAAATGCTAATGACACCTGAAGAAAATGAATCTACAAATTTGAAGAACAAAATCTGGGTCTGTGGTGAGGCCAACAATATGTAAATAATCTGTGAGACTTTGTCAAAACAATCAATTTGACATTTCTTTTTTAGCCACATATTAAAGGAGAATATCATTCTAAGTACATATTCAAATCCAATGACTCCAAATGTCTGGTCAGTGTTCTTCCTTCCTTGTCCTTGTTGTTCAGTCATTTCAGTTGTTTCTGACACTTTGTGACCCCATCTGGGATTTTCTTGGAATTTTCCATTTCCTTCCCCAGCTCATCAAAGCATTAAAGCCAGTAACTGTCAGGCCATATTTGAACTCAAGTCTTCCTGACTCCAGGACTGGCATTCTATCCACTGCATCAATTAGCTACCCTTCCTCCTTCCTTACTCCCCTCACTTTATACCCTTCAAAAAACAAAACAAAATAGCAGTAAGAACAAGTTCAAAAGAAAGATGTTAGAACATGAATTTCAGAGCCTATTATTCAACTTAATTCAACCCAACAAGCAATTATTAAATACTTATTATTACTGCTTTTTAAGTCAACTCATATGCTTCTGCCATATTAATTCTTGCTGTGATCAAAGGTTTATCTTCCCTAATTCTTTCAAGTGTGAGATATTACTCATTTTCTTCTCATTTCCAAACTTTCTAAGATCTGAAAACCAAAGATGATGATATCTCTTTCCTGAGAGATAAGTAAGTTTTTTAATGAAGGACTTCCTGCTCCACTGAGAAAGAGAAAGCCCCCTCACTTCAATCTATATGATTCATTTTCATAATTTTGAATTAAGTACATTAATTAAGTAAATTAATTGGTAAAGCCACCTTAGAATTCTTGAAGTACTGAAAACTGCTTTTTCCTATGGAAATAGTTGGAATACTCCCATATCACCCTTGCTGGAGAACAATGAAGGGGGAATGAGACTAATTTTCTCCCCCCCACCCCATTCAAAAGAGTAAGAAGATAACATGGTGACAGTTTTCAGTAATATCATTAGCAAAAATGGCTGACCAGACAGCTTCATAATAAAACTCTATATTCAAGGAGTTTGGTCATGAAATGCAAAAGACTAGAAGAATGATGTCTGTAAAATCATAGAAACCTAGACAGATTCAAAAGTGAGGGGAAATAATTTTATAAATAAGAATTGATGATGCATGAGAAAAAAGAGAAAACAAGCTAATATGAAGATGTCTCATTGCATAGAAGTAGAAAGAATCATCTTGAAGCAGTATTAGAGAATTGTGAAAATGGAGTTGAGAAAGTTATAAATTCACCCCAACAAATATGGATTTCAGATTAGAGAATAAATTTAAAAACTGCATTTTTACCTTTCTAAGAACATGGCTTCTCCATCAAGAAAGTCAGTTCTTCAGCTGAAGCAGGTTAGGGGTAGTGTGGAAAAAGAAGAGAAGCCTCAAGATCATTGAACTCCTTTTCATATATTCCTTGCTATGAGGCAGGTGAGTAAACAAGTGTTCTAAGTGTTCAACAGGATGGATTTAATTGCTTACTAGCTAAAGTGCAACCCTTAATGACTAAATTTTATTTAGAACATTTTAATAAAAAGAAAAACTAACTCTTTCAATATTAATTAATTACTACTTAGAGTAACAGTAGCATTTCAATGGAACATTGATGCATTAATGGTAATATATGCAGGATTCACATGAGCTGTATATTAATTCATTGAGATGGGTGGTAACACCAAACAAATTCATAATGCTGCATATTTGAAATGAGTTGTTACCCAAGCATATTTTGTAAACATAAAATAATTTCCATCCTTTAAAAGTGCTTTGTTTTTACATATTAGCTGTCACACATTTAGCAAGAAAAAAATAAGATTAATGTGTTGGTTCTAAAACATTGGTCTGCTTCACAGCAAGCTATGTTATATATTCAGAAACAGTTTAAAGTAACTTACTGTACATCAAATTGGATGATTTGCATAATGCTTATATATTCCAATTCTCCCATTTCAAATATGATAAAACGGTAAAGATAAGAATTATTTTTGTTCAAGTATTATACTGTAATTTTCCCACATAACTTCAACATGTTTCATAGTTCATTTCTCTCGGTTCATTGCCAATTCTGTCCCATACCACTGAAGTTTTCATCTTTGCCTGGCAGGGGTTCTGACAACCAGTGAAACCCAAATGCAGATGCTACTTTGGTATGAAAGTTTCTAGTCATTAGATTGAAATTTTGATTTTGACCAATGCTATTCTTTACTAAGAAAAAAAATCCAAACATAACTTTGAAAAAGTTGATGAAATTATATTTTGCTTTTGTGTTTAAAAAGTTATTTAAAAATAAGAAATAAATATTAGTCAATGATATATACCTGATATCAACATGCAATAAAGCCATAATTCACTACATTTTCCTCTTCTAGCCAGAGTTAGTGAAATTCAGTTGAGTGATTGTTAAAATGATAATAATTCTATTAATAATATAAAAATATAATACATAAATGAAATATAATCAAATAAAATTATTTGTAGATGCAACAGACAGTAGAGTCTATTTGGCCTATTCTGGTCATTTTATAAAAGGAGAAACTGAGGTCTACTATGATTAAATGTCTTACTCAACATCTCACAGTAGTTTGCAAAAGAATTGGAATACAAATAATCTCTATTCTCTAAAATGCTTAATCCAGTATTCTTAAATGGAATGCATTTATTTTCTATAGAAAACTTAAGTGTATTTAGGGAATTTAAAATCAAGGGCCCATATTTTAAATAATAATATATGATATAATGATATACTTTATTATGTAAATATCAATATTTTTTATGATGCTCTATAGCACTGAATCGTGGAATACAACATCCATTGTATCTATTCATGAAGTCAGTATCCCAGGTCATTCTTAAACACTTCCTTCCTGGAGTATTGTGTCTACCCTCTCCAATTTATGTTCCATTCAATTGTCAAAATGAAATCCCTAACCTGTAAATCTGACCATGTCACTTTCCTACTCAAGGAGCTTCTCCACTTCTGTCCTGTCCATAGTATAACATATTTACACACTATCTCCATCCAGGCTTGACTTCATGCTACTTCTATTCATATACTCTACATTTCAGCCCAAGTAAAATACTGATTCTTCCTCCTCAAATGACACTATAACACCTAGATACAAGAATGTCTTATGCACTTTTAACCCTATTGCATTGATACTCCTTACCCCACAATGACTGCACATGGTAGAAGAGTGGAACATAAATTCTTGAAGGTTAAGGTTTTCTTATTTTTGCCTTTGTAACTTCAGGGACCATCATTGCCCCTTGTACATAATAGGAGTTTAATAGATATTTGTTTAAATTAAATCTTTTGAAATATCAATTAATTTAGTAAGATACCTTAGGGTTATTATGTTTCTAAGTACAAAACAAAACTTTATAGACAGGTGGGATTAGAGCTTTAATAGCTGAACAACTTATTTTGACAAAAAGAATTTTACACAAGAATGGAGACAACATCAAGATTTTCCTATTGACATTGGCACTGTACCCCCAGAAACCCAGGCAAACTACTATCAGGGAAACTCCCTTGCTCCCTTATATTCTCCTGACTTTGAGCCTAAAAACACCCAATGACCCCTCTAGGGTCCTGAGATGACTATTTTCCTTTGATTGTCCTCTAGATTTAAGATGGACAGGAAGAGGCACCTTCAGGCCACACCTTGATCCTATCAGACATCTGTTTGTCCCCTAAAACTAAGGAATCTTTATGTCCCCAGGCAGATGATCACCCCACCCCGACAAATGCCTGGGTGACTAACACTGTTGTAAAAAGTATAAAATCCCCAGAACTGATGTCACCTGGGGAAACAGCCTTTCCATTCATGCTGTCCTCCCAGGGAACTGCTCCCCATCTTGCTGTTCCACCTTGCTATCCTACTGGCCATTCCCAACATTACCTCATAAATTAATAAATTTCTCTTTTTGTTTTTAAGCTAAGTTTTGGAGTCTTGTATTCTTGCAGAAAGGTTTGCTTCCCGAATCCCTGGGGTACACATCTGCACCCCCACAACATCATGCAATGTACTATATTATAATAACCAGAATAAAATACAGAGAAAAAGGAATGTTTGGCTCATTTTTTAAAAATCATGAGCATGATTCAAAACTGGGCCTCAAGTCCTGCCTCTGATGTATACTGGCTATGTGATATACAATGAATCTAGAATATTCTCAGAAAGAGATTGAGGCAGACAATTTTGCACAACTCTGTTTAGTCCAACTCATGAGCAAGTGAATCAAAAGGAAAGATGGATAACAACAAGGACCAAGAGAAATCATTTTTCAGTGGCCCAGGAAATACTGAAAAAGATGATAGTTACAGGATGGTTGCCAATCTACAATGGTAGACAAGAGTTTCCTTATCAAGAATTTCATATATCAATGAAATTGCAGGGCCAGAAAAATAATTTAAGAGGATTATGAGAGAGACAGCCAAAGTCAGAGACTTCTTACTGTTAGTAGAAATAATATATACTGTTGTATTTCACTTTTAAGGAATTATGATTACAGAACACAATAATGTGTAGCTGAAATCATAGACAGATGAAGACAATGTGAAGAAATTACATTAGCTTCCTTCTTTCCAGATTTCCTACAGAATTAATTGTATCAGACAATTTTGTACTTGATATCACAGTACTTACAATTTCTCCCCATTGCTTCCCCTATGTGTGTCATCTCTGACAAAGACATAAGTCTCTTGGTAGATGGGTATTTATTTCATACACTATTTCATGCTAGTATACTGCTTTATCCCTCTGAGCACCAAAAAGGCTCTCACTTCATACTAGCTGGCTTGCCCAAGTTAGTGATATCTATGAAAGTTGGAATACATCTCTACCATGACAACTGGGCTGGATCTTTGGTCTTTGTCGGATGACATCCTAAATGTTGGAAATGTGATGATGGAAGGAGTCCTGTCACAGCATGTTTTCTCCTCATGAAAGGGATAAATAATTTTCATCCATTTCTGTCTGCGTCCTTGAGCTATCTCTGCCTATGAACACTTCTTCTGCTCTTTGTATTGAGCTGCAGACATTTCACTCTCAGCCCTGGTTCCCACTTCATCAATACCCTGACAGATATGAACCAAAGTAATCTGAAAAAGAGTAGGGGTTACTGCTGCAGAGCTATGACACACAATGTCTCATTGCCTCTCTAAGCCCACATCCCAGCTACATTACCAAGAGTAGTTACTTGAATTCCATGAGAAATCTTATATCGAATCACCCTTCTTTTCTGCTCTGTGATTGAACAAACCACCCAGTGATAGGGGAGGGGAATCTTTGATTTGGTTCTGGCTTAAAGCTGACAAAGTTTTGGAAATTCTCCTACCAGGCACATTCTAGCATTTGTTGATTGAACTAAAACTTTTTGATAATATTTGTACAGAAAGCTAGCATAAATTATGAGCTTCTTTCTCTAATTGTATTTCTTCTCCACCCCAAGGAAAACTCATTGTTATTCAAATAAATCTTTTCTCCCAAAATGGTTACTAGTGACACCCTGAAATTAGCATTGAACAGCCTCATCAATCCCAGACAACAAAGGGAATAAGTGTCTTTATTGTACAATTACAAGTTAGTTTTGAAGCCAGAGTATTTTCTTATTAATTTTCATATTTTTTTTAGTTTTAAAGAAAGGGTTTAACTACCTGGGGAAAATAAGTTTTTATGATCTATTCCGATTATTAAACTCCAAGTTACATTTGGAATGAGTGCAGTCTTGGAACAATCCTTATAATAATTTATTGTTTTAATTGTAGATTTTTCCCCCAAAATGAATAAACACATTAATATTTTCATATTTAATTTTCAGGAATTATTTTTGTTGGTGAGGGTCATTTTTCTGTTCATGGGAAACTGCAATGCAAAAATTTCACTATCTTAAAACACTAGCTCTTCAATGCCAATACTTTCCTGGTGATGTGGTAGGGATATGAATTGGGAATGTGATGATCCTGAAAGAATCATTATTACAGGCACAACAAAAGGTAATGTTAGTATACATAAATATTAAAATTAGAAACTAGTCAAAGGGATTTGTAGACAATTTCCCCACAACTTAGGGAACCATTTTTCCTTCATTCTATCCATTTAGCTTACATTTATACATATATTTTGTTTATAATTATTTCACCATATGAATCACTAATAGCTCCTTAAGGGAAGACACTATTTCTTTCTGACAGCATTTCACTGTCTGCCAAGTAAACCTGGCACACTATTTCCTATATATTTACTTACAAACCTTATTTATACCATATAAATAATATTATACATACACATTATATATGTACCTGTCTGTATGTATATACACATGTGAAGTGTAGAAAACAGAGTACATAGAGGATGGTCAATACATTCCCCAGCTGACCAGGAAAAAGCTCAGGGCCTTACTAATCTGTTGTTGGCATCAAGAGAGAAGAAGAAAGCAATTTCATTTTGTTCTGTGGCTAGTATCACAGGGAAAATGGGGAAAAGCAAAAGCAAAAGAGAAAGGATGAGTCTACTCATTTTTCATTAATTTAATGATGGGATTTCTTATGTTGGGAGAAGAATGATACAAAGCATCTTTTTCTTTGCTTGCACAATAAATACTTATTTGTTGATTCTTTTTTTAATACTTCTTGAAGCACCACATGTCTTTTTGTGACAGCAAAAATCTGCAGAGATAGTGGGTGGTCAGAGAATGGGGGGCAAAGTTTGATAAAAAATTGGCATAATAATGTAATGGAATAATGATTAATAAGAAGAAATTAGGGTAGCATCAAAAGACTATTATTTTCTAATTTAAAGTGAAGAAAAGGAAAGAAATATACTATATACAACCATAAGCATTAAAAAAATTAAAACCAAATACAGTATATTTTTAATAATCTTAGCCCTGAAAATGAAATAAGCATATACACCTGCCCAATTTCATTTGGGGATGTGAGATATGATGGATGTAGAGAATTGCAAACATTGTTCATACTCAGATATGGTCATTGTGTCATGTGGTTTTGCTTGATAGGTCTTAGAATTATCTCTACCATCTCTCCTTACCCCTCCTTCCAACAGACAACATAAACTCTTAATTGCTGAGAAGACTGAAAGTCAAACCAATCTTTCAAAACTTTCCTACCACTATTTCCCAATAAGAACAGTCAACTTCAGCCAAGGTTACCAACTCATAAAGAATGCCATGTATAATTCTATTTTAATGCCTTTGCTCATTCTATTTTCCCATATAGAATTTTCTTAGATATCTTTATCCCTAAAAAACAAAACAAAAACTTCTACTTGCTGTTCTGTTTCCTCTATAAAAACCTCCTCACTTATATGATCCCACAATGTTCTTAACTTATTGTTCATACCATTGATTTGGCAACATGATATACTGTCTATCTTATGTGCATATGAAAGTTCTTTTACAACATTTTTTATCCTTTGTTTTTATATCACCTACATCTCCCAATGTATCTTTTCACTCACTTCCTATAGAGCCATCCCATACAGCAAAAGAAACAAAAAAGAAGTAAAAGCAGTTAAGCAAAATTAACAATGAATATTTTAACTTATTCTCCATATCCTTTTTAAGAGATGATACTGTTCTTTCAAATTATCTTTAACATGGAGATAAATGCATTGATAACTCACTATGTTTCCAGTCACTTACCAAGACAGAGAAATAGGACTGATTCCTAATCCATGTTTTCAAAATGTTCTGCATCTGGTTTTAGTTTTTTAATATTTTATTTTTCACAATTACATGTAAAAATATTCTTTTAAAAATCGAGTTACAAATTCTTTCCTCTCCCTCATTAGGAAAGAAAGCAATTTGATATACATTATATAGGTGCAGTCATGCATAAAATATTTCCATGTTTGTCATTTTATAAGAGAAAAAAATAACAAGGAAATACAGTAAAAAATGAATGTTTCAATTTGCATTCAGACCATATCAGGTTTTTCTCTTACAGCACTTTTCATCATATGCCCTTCAGAATCATTTTAGATCATTTCTTGCTGAGAAGAGTTAAATCATTCACAGTTGATGCTCATACAATATTGCTATTATGGTATACAATGTTCTCCTTGTCCCGCTCACTTTACTTTGAATGATTTCCTTTAAGTTTTTCTGAAAAACTCCTGCTCATCATTTCTTATGATGTATTCTATTATAATCATATACCACAATTATTTAGCCATTCTCCAATTAATGGGCATGTTGTCAATGGCCAATTCTTGGCCACTCCTCCAAAAAATAAAGCTGTTTTAAGTATTTTTGTACATATAGATTATTTACTTTTTTTTTAAATCTCTTTGGAAAACAGATGTCATAGTGATATTACAGGATCAAAGTGTATGCACAGTTTTATAGATTTCAGGCATAGTTCAAAATTGTTCTACAAAATCTTTGGATCCGTTTATGACTCCACCAAAACTGCATTACTGTCCGAATTTTTAACATCCCTTCCAGCATTTGGTATTTTATTTTTCTTTAATAATAGCCGATTTGGGGGGACAATTGGGTAGCTCAGTGGATTGAGAACCAGGCCTGCAGATGGGAGGTACTAGGTTCAAATATGACCACAGATACTTTCCTACTGTGTGACCCTTAGCAAGTCACTTAACCCCAATTGCCTAACCCTTACCACTCTTCTGCCTTATTGGCTCCAAGACAGAAGGTAAGGGTTTAAAAAAAATAATAGCCAATTTAATAGGGGTGAGGTGGTATGTCCAATTATTTTAATTTGCATTCTTTTAATCGATAATGATTAAAAAGATTTCAATATGCCCATAGATAGCATTGATTTCTTCATCTGAAAACTACCTGTTCATATACTTTGATCACTAATCAATTGAGGAATGACTTATAGTCTTATAAATTTGATTCAGTTCTCTATATATTTGAGAAATGAGACCTTGATGAGAGAAACTTACTCTAAATTGCTTTCTCATTTTTTTTCCTGCTTTCATATCTAATTTTAGATGCACTTGGGTTTGTTTTTTATTTTTAGTTTGCTCTTATATTTTCAAAACCTTTTAAATTTAAAATCAACAAAATTATCCATTTTACATGCTATAATGCTCCTTATATCTTATTTGGTTATAAATTCTTTCTTTATCCCTAGATCTGAAAGGAGAGCAATTCCATGCTCCCTAATTTGCTTAGGGTATCACCCTTTATGGTTAAATCATGTAATCTATGCTATTATCACTTCCATTTTATGGGTGAGGTTATCCTATTCAGAGTGATGATAACTGGGTATTTCCCTTCATCCTACTTTCCCCCACTGTTTATCTTTGTCTGTCTCTGACTCTCTCCTTTCACCCTGTCCTGCCTTTAAAATGTTCTGCTTCTGATCATTGCTTCTCCCAATCAGTCCTTGGCTCTACCACTTACTTCCCCTCTCCTTTTAAAGCCTCCCCTCCTATCTCCCTGTGGGGTAAGTAAGATCAGTTTCTATACTCAGCTTTGTGTGTTTATCATTTCTTATTTGGGCCATTTTTTTTAAACCCTTACCTTCCTCTTGGAATCAATACTGCATATTGTTTCCAAGGCAGAAGAGTGGTAAGGGCTAGGCAAAGGGGGTCAAGTGACTTGCCCAGGGTCACACAGCTAGGAAGTGTCTGAGGCCAGATTTGAACCTAGGATCTCCAGTCTCTAGGTCTGGCTCTCAATCCACTGAGCTACCCAGCTGCCCCTTGGGCCATTTTTTTAAAGAAATGTGTTATCTGCCACCCACACACAATCTTTTCCTCCAATGTAAAAACTCATTTGTGCCTCCTTTATGTGAGATAATTAACCTTGTTCTACCTCTCTTTTCTCCCTTCTTCCAGTGCACAGCTCTTGCCTTAATTCTGTTTTTTGGATATCATCCCATCATAGTCTACTCACACCTGTGACCTCTGTCTATGTACTCCTTCTAACTTCCCTAACAATGATAAAGATCTTAGATTCGCAAGTATCATCCCTGGCACTTAGCACAGGGCCTGGAATGGAGTAGCTGCCTCATAAATATTTGTAGGCTTGCTTTAGATACTTTCTAGAGACTTAATGAAAACATCCACAGAAGTTTAGTTAGAATTTTTATGGAATATTTGATTTTTTATCCACTTAATTGATTTTTTTAAAGTGTAAACTACTAGTCCTTGGAACTAATTTTGTTCACAGAGCACTTGAATTAGAATTAAATCTCTATACACAATATTTGCAGTTGTCACTGACCTAAATAATGAAAAAGGTAAAATATCAGGCCTTGGAACTACTTTTATTGATAGAGCAGTTTACATAGAATGCAAACTCTTTCTTTAGAAAATATTTGAATTTGCCATTGTCCTAAGTGAATCACCCCCCCCCCAAATAAAGGTGAAATATGAGCTCTTTATTTTGCTGGGGAGTGATGCTTTCTTTTTCTAGTTTTTCTTGGAAGAAAGCATTTGTCATGTGAAAAGAGTTCTAAAGGTTTCCCCCCCAGTAAAGTTTATTTTCATTCCATAGCTTGGCACATATTAAGTACTTTTTTAAATGCTTGTTAATTGACTGATGAACTTATTTGAGACTCCCTCATGTACCACCAAAGCAGGTTTTTGTTCTCACAAATCAATCTCACTTGGAGGGCAATGATTCTGGGGACTATGTGGTTACAGTCACAGGAGATATAGGGAAGTTCCTGCCTCTCTGTTTAGTATCTCGAGCTTAGCCAAGTCAATTTTGGACAAGGTTGGTGCTTCAAATTCAAACGTGTTTTCTTTCAAAGAATCAACTATTTAGCAATACTCTCAATGTTTCTTCTTCGAAAGGCTGAAAAATGACTCTTCCCTGTATTTTCATGGAAGAGTAGCCATAGACTCAATACAAAAATCCCAACATCGTCACAACTACTTCTCATGTTCCTTTACTACTTTCTTCTCTTTAGCATAGGCAAAAATTGAGAAAAGTTGGCAATTTGATATACCACTAGGTTGGGCGTTTTGTTCACTTTATAAAAGGCTTTTTGTCCTACATTCTTACTATTTTTGCAGAATAAATTTTTGTATTATTTTCAATATTCATTTTCTGACCTTTTGTGATCCATGTTCTTGCCTCCCTCACTCCCTTAACCCTTTCCTAAAACAGAAGTTAATATGATTTAGATTATACATATGTTAAAACACAATATACATTTCCACATCCATTATATTGTAAAATGAGTCATATATTGCTTTAACTAGAGAAAAAAATAATGAAGGAAGTAAAATGAAAAATGGCATGCTTGGATCTATATTCAGACTTCACCAGTTCCTTTTATAGTAGTGGATAGTCTTTTCCCCTGGAGTCTCTTGGATTTGTCCCAGATATTTGCATTGCTGATAATAATTTGGTTATTTACTATTGATCATCATACTATATTGCTGTTACTGTATACAATATCTTGTTATCTTAAAATAAGATAATTTTTAATATTTCTATGTTTTATAACAAGTATATGAAATTAATTGAGTTTTTAAAAAGCCTAAAAGTTTGTCAGCTCTGGGAGGGGGAGGGCCAAGGAGATGGAAAGAACATGAATCATGTAATATGGAAAATTATTAATTAATTTTAAAATAGTGCAACTGTGCATTCTAAATACTGTCCAGATGATAAAAGTTATTTAAGAACAGTTTTGCCAATACTTAAAAAAATTATATTATCCAAGACTATGACATTTCATATAGAATATCTTTGGATAATTAGTTTGAATTATGAGTGAATACCCTCAATAAAAATACAGGGCTGTTAATAACATTTTAAATAAACTTTAATAAGTACAAGTTTAAACTTTTGCTCTAATTCTCAGATTTCTAATAACAGAGTATTTGAACCTTATAAATCTTAGAAATCTAATTAGACAATGTTAAGTTTTTCTAGTTGAAGCCACAGATGTTTCACACTGGGAAAATCAGCAAGCCCCAGGGTTTGTTTGGTCTAGAGTAGTGTCAAATTTTCATGGATAATTTAATAGCTAATAACTCTAATTCTTTCCCGTAAACCAAGAGATGATAAATAATGATTGCACTAAAACTGTAAAATTAACCCTCTAGGCTAATGAAATTTTTCAGGAACCATTGAGGAAATTAATTTCTGGTACTTAATGTTTCTTTATTGCCAATCTTCCTAGAGTTCTATTATATCTCATAATGTGAAAGGAAATATATATAAACAAATTGAAATGACTCAATTCAATTCTCATAAATTATATGTCAAAGATCTTTTATCTGTAAAACTTATTGACTAATCCTAGGTGAAAAACAAGTGGTTTTCTTCAAAGCAGTACAGTGCTATATCTTGTGATTATTCTTGATGTAGCTGCTATTAAATTATGAGGTTCCAAGAAGAAAAATTATGCAACTTATAAATTCTGCAAAACATAATTAGAAGAAAACATTCCCCCCTTTTTAATCCAACACTATATTTACTTTATATTATATTTCAATATATATTTTATATGTTATAATATTATAAATTGCAGACAAACCTAAATGTTTTTAAAATTGAATAGAATTACTGCCCTTTTCCTATTTACTACAGCATTGCAAAAACTCTCTCAAAGATAGAGGGCAAGCTGAAACATCTTAAAATCTAGATTGCTCATGGCCTACTGTTTTTTCTCTCTTTCAAAAATGATCAGAAAAAGAAGTCCAAAGCAGGGATACTTTTTGCCAAGTAGAATGCATTCAGAGGACTGCTTTGTTCATACCTACAACATAACATGGCCACAGATGTTTACATCCTATGGTTTAGTGTCAGTCTGACCTCAAATTGATCTTTCTGTTTCCAGCATGGAGAGACAAAAGCTATGCAATCCAAAAGGAACTAGGAAATAACAGACTTTTAAATCATGCATTAGCACTTAGCGTCTGGAAATCCCTGTTGCAAACACAGAATTAAACTAAATCAGGGCGGCTTTTTTTTATAGCTAAGTGCATCTGAACCAAAGGGTAGATAAAGGCCTTTGGGTAAGTAGAGTATCATCCTAAGCCCCAACATTTCTCTCAATTAGTAGAGCACCTACAGTGCTCAATAGGTGTGTTTCCAACACTAAGACTTATAACTCAAAATGACCTCCTTGAAAACTGGTTTGTAAATGGCAGAGATTCTCCAGAGTCCTCACCTATTTGCCATGATCTGTAGTAACTGAAGTTATTTGAGAATTTCTTCTAGACACCTATTAAAATTAGTATAAGTTTCTTTTATTGGTACTTCATGAAATTTGAGGTAAAATATTAAACCATAATTATAATATCATAGCACACATATGTTTAGGGAGGCTAGTTTGGCTTATGACTTGTTGGACAGGGAGAGTCCTTAGATGGAGCACTTGAACCTTAAGGTTCAGAGGAAATATAACAGCAATATTTAGAAGGTGTTTAGATAAAGGAAAGCACAGTGGGTAACTTTCCTTCAGTATGTTTCTATCAGATTAGAAAAATTAAAGTAGAAAATTCTAAAATAATGACGAATAAGAAACAAATGATCAATAAGAGATCATTTCTTGCTGAGGTGAACAGTAATTGCCCCCAGGAGAAAACATGCAGAAAATGGACAGGATTCTATGCTTGTGTCCCTCCGGCACAAACCAATAGGTGTCTTCTGTTTGACTGCTGCTTTCTTGCCAGAACTAGTTGTCTTTTCCTTCTTAATTCTCAAACACCTTAAGACTCTAAAGATATAACTACAAATACAGCCCCATGCCAGCTAATGCTTTAAGGTACAGCTCAAGTATCCCCTTATAAAATAATTCCCCCACTCTGAATGATTACTCCTCACATCCTCTTAACATATATAGATTATGCTGCTAAACTGGTACTAATATATGATGCCTAATAATATAAATATGGTCAAACTCCTTTATCACCTATTAGCCATGACCAGACAAAGGTTATTTTTTCTCATTCATCAGCTATTCCTAGAGAAAATGTTCCTAGTGTATAGCTAACACATGTTATTTCCTATGAGACATATTTGTGTAAATATCTATTAAATGTATCTCATATATTACAAATATGACTGCATTACAATAAATAATATGCCTATATAATACATGTATTCAGATGCACATATACATCTATAATACATGAATTGTATGTTGTAATTTACCTATTCTATGCTCAGCAAATTTTAAGCACTTTAAGGGTGAGAATTTCATCAATTGAAAAAAATTGCATCTCGATATTTAACACAATGATATAGAAAGATTAGGTATTTAGCTATGTATATATAATATATATTGGTTTAATAACTTTATTGCCTCCTCATATCCCTTATTAATTATAAATTTAAAAAATTTCAGATGTCAATACATTTTTAATGATCCTTATATTTTGTGAATCATGTTCTCTCCCTAGATCTACTTCCCTGATCCCCAAATAACAAGCAATATTACTTAGGTTGTGCATGTATTATTCTACAATATATATTTCCATGTTCATCAAGTTACAAAAGAAAACACATTTTTCCTTACAAAAGAGGATAAATTAATGGGGAAAATAAAGTGATGAACAGTATAATTCAATCTGCATTGAGATTCCATTAGTTTTTTCTATGGCAGTAGATAGCCTTATTCAACATGAGTCCCTTGGAGTTGCCCTGGATGTTTTCTTTGCTGATAATGGTTAAGTCCTTCACAGTTGATCATCATATATTATTGCTATAATTGTATACAGCATTCTCCTGGTTCTACTCACTTCACTTTGCATCACTTCATATGAATCATTCCATACTTTTTGTGATAATCTTATTCATTATTTCCTTTGGTACAATAGCAATCCATTACAATTGTATACCACAATTTTTTCAACCATTCCCCAGTTAATTGACATCCCAACAAGATTTTTGACACCACAAAAATGAGTTATAAATATTTTTTCTAATAGTAGGGCCTTTTACACTATCTTTGATATCTTTGGGATATAAACCTAGTAGTGGTATTGCTGCTTCAAAAGGTATGTATTTTTGATGGCCCTTTTCTCATGTTTCCAATAATATCCTGATTTTTCCATATACACTTAAATGTTTATCATTTTCCCTTTTCTTATATTAACAAGTTTTTTACATGTGAAGTTGTAACTCAGAGAAATTTTAATTTCCATTTCTCTAATTACCAGTAATTTGGAGCATTCTTTTTCATATAATTAAAGATAATCTTAATTTCTTCATATCTTTTGTTCATATCCTTTGACCATTTGTCAATTGTGGAAGGCTTTGTATCCTTAAAGATTTGTCTCAGTTCTCAATATATTTGAGAAATGAGACCTCTGTCAGAGCCACTTGCTATTCATTTTTTGGTCTTTTGTTTTCTTTTTTATCTTGATTGCATTGACTTTATTTGTAAAAAAAACTTTTAAAATTCAATATAGTCAGATATATCATTTTTATATTTTATAATGTTCTTTATCTATTGTTTCTTCAAAAATTCTTCTCTTATCCATAGATCCAACAGGTAAATTATTTTATGGTCTCCTAATCTATTTGTGATATCTCACTTTATTTCTAAATAATGTTTCCATTTTGACTTTACCTTGATATATGACATGAGGTTTTAGTATGTACCTAGTTTCTGCCATACTATTTTCCTGTTTTCCTAATAGTTTTTTATCTGATAGTGAGTTCTTCCAAAACTGTCGTTCTTTGGGTCTATTAAACACTAGGTTACTATAATAATTTACTATTGCTTATTTAGTGCCTAACATATCATATTGATCTATCACTCTATTTCTTAGCCAGCACCAGATTGTTTTGATAGTTGTCACTTTATAATAGAATTATATTGCTAAGATATCTTCATTCTTTTTTTATTAGTTCCCTTGATATTTTTTACCTTTTCTTTATCCAGATGAATTTTGTTATTTTTTCCTAGTTCTAGGAAGAAAATGTGGTTTTGATTGGTATGGCAATGAATAGATAAATTAATTTAGGTCGGATTATCATTTTTATTATGTTGGGTTGTCCTACCTTGGAGAAATTGATATTTTTTTCAAATGTTAGATCTGACTTTAGTTGTGTGAAAAATGTTTTGTGATTCTGATCATATAGTTCTTGGATTTATTTGTTTTGTCAAGTAGACTTCCAAGCATTATATGTTGTCTACAATATCTTTTTTTTTAAACCCTTTCCGTCTTGGGAGTCAATACTGTGTATTGGCTCCAAGGCAGAAGAGTGGTAAGGGCTAGGCAATGGGGGTCAAGTGACTTGCCCAGGGTCACACAGCTGGGAAGTATCTGAGGCCAGATTTGAACCTAGGACCTCCCGTCTCTAGGTCTGGCTCTCAATCCACTGAGCCACCCAGCTGCCCCTCTGTAACATCTTTTAAAAAATATTTAATCTCCTTTCTTTGGATCAACATTTCTGTACCATTAGGTAATTTGAGTTAGTAAGGTTTAGCTAAATTTAAGGCTATACTTGAAGTGTAAGAAGTGGCTAGTGGCTGGAATTAAAGTCAGAACAAGAGAACTCATTATAAGGTATCAAGATTTTCAAGAGAATTGACTTCAAGTAGTAGATTATAGGGAAAAAGTCATTCAAGAGAAGAAAAAGATGACCAGATTGTCCATGGAAAGGCCACCATATTTCCCTGAGTGGATAGGAGGCTGGGAAAAGGGTCCCTCAAGAACTTTGACTGGAGGATAAAGAATTAATATGAAAATAAAGATAATTATATAAGTGGCCAGGCATCCAGGAATGTGTCCCAAAGAACAGGAAGACCAAAGGAAGACAAAATATATGGTAAAAATCTGTCTTTAAATCATTAAATATATTTAGAAGTCTGACCTTGGAGGAAATAACTGTACTGTCATTTTAGGTTTAATACAAGAATAATTTATTCCAGGAGAAAAAAATATCTAAAAATATTTGCATCAAATACAGTCTTGTAACATGAACAAAGAGTTATGTGAACTCAAAAGAGTTATTTAATATGAGTTTCAGTTTCCTAATCTCTAAAATGGGGGAATAGGATAGGAAGAGGGAATACTTATTTTAATTACTTAATAGTTTCTATAACCATCCAACATGATGTATAATGTATTTTGTTTTAAAATATAAGCTCTTAAGAAAAGGAGAAATAATCATTGGAATAGGCTTGGGGTAAATGACCTGAGCAAGACAATCTATGATAAGCCCAAAGATCCCAGTTTTGGGGACCAAAACCTATTATTTGTTAAAACTTCTGGGAAAATTGGAAGACAGTATGGGAGAGATTAGATTTGGATCAACATCTCACACCCTACACCAAGATAAACTCAGAATGGGTGAATGACCTGAATATAAAGAAGGAAACTATAAGCAAATTAGGGGAATACAGAATAGTATACTTGTCAGATCTTTGGGAAAGGAAAGATTTTAAAACCAAGTAAGAGCTAGAAAAAAAATCACAAAATGTAAAATCAAGTATTTTGATTACATCAAATTAAAAAGCTTTTGTACAAACAAAACTAATGCATCCAAAATTAGAAGGGAAGCAAGAAATTGAGAAACAATTTTCATTACAAAAACCTCTGACAAAGGTCTGATTACTCAAATTTATAAAGAGTTAAACCAATTGTACAAAAAATCAAGCTGTTCTCCAACTGATAAATGGGCAAGGGATATGAATAGGCAATTTTCAGTTAAAGAAATCAAAACTATTAATTATCACATGAAAAAGTGTTCTAAATCTCTTATAATCAGAGAAATGCAAATCAAAACAACTCTGAGGTATCACCTCACACCTAGCAGATTGGCTAACATGACAGCAAAGGAAAGTAATGAATGCTGGAGGGGGTATGGCAAAGTGGGGACATTAATGCATCACTGGTCAAGTTGTGAATTGATTCAACCATTCTGGAGGACAATTTGGAACTATGTACAAAGGGCGATAAAAGACTCTCTGTCCTTTAATCCAGCTGTAGCACTGCTGGGTTTGTACCCCAAGGTGATAATAAGGAAAAAGACATATACAAAAATATTCATAGCTGCTCTCTTTGTGGTGGCAAAAATTTGGAAAAATGGGGGGCTGCCCTTCATTTGGGGAAAGTCTGAACAAATTGTGGTATATGTTGGTGATGGAATACTATTGTGCTAAAAGGAATAATAAAGTGGAGGAATTCCATGGGAACTGGAACAACCTCCAGGAATTGATGCAGAGTGAGAGGAGCAGAACCAGGAAAACAATGTATACAGAGACTGATACACTGTGGTACAATTGAATGTAATGGATTTCTTCATTATTAGCGATGCAGTAATCCTGAACAACTTGCAGGAATATATGAGAAAAACCACTATACATATTCAGAGGAAACACTGTGGGAGTAGAAACACGGAAGAAAAACAACTTCTTGAATACATGGATCAAAGGGATGTGGATTGGGATGTAGACTTTAAATGAACATCCTAGTGAACATCATCTACATCATCTAAATGAACATCAACAACATGGAAATAGGTTCTGATCAAGGACACAAGTAATACCCAATGAAATTATGTGTTGTCTGGGGAAGGGTGGGTGAAGGGGAGGGAGGGAAATAATGTGATTATTGTAACCAAGAATAATGTCCTAAATTGACTAAATAAACTAATTCAAATGTGAAAAAAAAAGGAGAAATGTTTCTGTAATTTGGTGAGATAGGTACATTATTCTTAATGTTACTTTTTAAATGGGATATAATTTGTCTGCAAAATGGATGAAATATGAAAATGACAAAGTATATTTGTTAAACTCTATGTATTTAATTATATTTTCTAACTAGAGTTCGATGCCACCAGAGTTCTAGCATAATAAAATAATTAAGACCTATCCAAAAATAAATTGTTCCTCAAACAATGGAAATGAGTCATATAATTTTATTCAAATAATCATTTCTCAACTTACTGCACTATATTGGGACTTCTTTAATCAACTTCTTTACTGTCCCAGGGAGTTCATTGGGATACTTTATCATCCTGTAAAATTTCATTGTCTTTGAACTCAACTCATTACCTTTTTTTTGGTCTCTGGTTGTATAGAACTATAAGGAGAAAGATCCAATAAGACATCTGACTTCTCGCCTAGTTGCACTATTCTGGAACTTGTATAAATGGAGATTTTGAACTTTGACTTAATTCCCCAGAAGTCCTTAGTATTTCCCAAAACTCCCTATAATCTCTCCTGCATCTCCATGTTGGTGAAATCAGGTTATTGATATTTAACTGGCTGTAACTCCTTCCATGTCCTCTTTGGCATAATGTAGCAATAAGTGGTGATGGTGGTAAGGTGGGGATTTTGAAAAGAGCTAACCAGCCATGGGCATGTTTTTATTTTATATCCTCTTTATTCTTCAATTTCTAATGATCATTGAATAAATCCCTTAAAAATATTTTTTAATTATTTGAGATTAAATTTTAATTTTTACAGACTTCTCCACAATGCCCATTAACTCATTATCTTCCTTTATTCCTCCTCTCTCAAAACTTTATGAATTTTTTATTTTTGTCTTCTGCTCTTTCATTTGTAGGCTCTTTCTTCCTTTTCATTTTTTAAATTTGTATTCCCAGTACCTGGAACACAGTAAGTCACTAATAACATTTTTATTGCTTGATTGTACAATACCTTAATAAATATGTAGAAATATTAAATCCATTATTAATTAGGTATGAAAATACATAGTTTCATCATATTCTTTTCCTTATGTTTTTCAGTGTTTAATAAATTATTAATTTATCTTGATAGTAGAAGTGTGTAATGTTAGCCCTAGAAGGTCTTTTACAAGTCATATATACAGGGCCCCTTATTTTGTAGATGTCTATAGAGGCTATTGATATAGGAACTTGAGGTCTGGATAAATAACTCACCCAAGATCAGTGCTGTCAAAGATGTGCCTTGAATTCAAGCCTTCAACCTTCTAATTCTATCCTCTTTAACTATTTTATTTTGTTTTATTATGAATATTCAAATACAATTGACTTTATAAAAGTTAGTATTGTTTCCTTATTTGTCTGTTCCTCTATGCTTACTTTCAGAATTCTTGGCCAATAACAGGTACTTAGGAAGTGCTTACTGATTAACACATTAACATTGGTAATTTTCCAAATACTAACTACACTGATATCTTGTTGTAAATATCAATTTATTGTTCTATTAACATTTATACCGATTAACATAAAAAGTGAATAATGAAAAAACTCATGGAAGTGTGAGGAGGCTGTACCATATAATCAATGGTGAATTTCAAGGAAGAACAGGGATATAGGGTGTCATCAATATATTTTATGGCAGTAGAACTGGATTGCTAGGAAAATTGTGACAGTGAGCAATGACAGGTAGTGATCCAGAACACTTAATTGATACTCAGTAGATGACCCAACAAAGTGAGGAAGTTCTTTAGTTAACTGGTTGGACTCAATGTAGTCTTCCAGAGGACATGAAGAATAGGTACATAGAGTAGAAGGAGTAGATGAATCAGAATCTGCCTTATGAGTGGAAATTTCAACATGGTTGAGATCATACATTCATTCAAATATTTAAGTAAACCCAAAGTAAAAACATTTTACTAGCATAATTATGTTAAGTACCCACTTAAAACTGCAGTGCTTAAGTGGAGAACTAAAAGAGGTCTAAGTGAAATTTCCTTCTCAGGTTTAAAATAAACTTTCGTGACATTTTTCTTCTTTAAATTGATTGAAGAGTGAAAAATATTAATGCTTTAGGAAAGATTAAAATCTTTAAGAAAGAATATAGACAAACTACATCATTGTCAGAGAAAGAATACTAAAGAGGCTCAAATCAGTGATATATCAACATCAATTGAGGCAACTGGGTGAGATTATACAGCTTGTAGAAAAAAACTGTTGGTGAAAAAGAGAGAGAGAGAGAGAGAGAGAGAGAGAGAGAGAGAGAGAGAGAGAGAGAGAGAGAGAGAGAGAGAGAGAGAGAGAGGATGTTTGTTTACACATCAGCACTCTGGACAGCACTGACAAGCAGGAAAAGAACAGTGAGCCCTGTTTCAAAATATAAAACTACCTATTGTTGAGCAGTGTTGTGCTGGCATTAAGAGCAAACAAGGGGCATGTAATAGGAGTTACAGTAAGAAAGAAGAGTGCATCTTTTTGAGGATACTTGAGAATTCAAGATGTAAATCTTCTAATATTTCAAATGCTGTCATATAAAAGAGAATTGAGACTTGTTTTATTTGGTTTCAGAGAAGAAATAGGAATTAGGGGCCAGGGAGAAGGTTCAGAAAAATATATTTCTGTTTTATGAGGAAAAAATACTTAACTAGTAGACTTTTCCAAAAATTATATATTATGCCTTACTAATAGATAACAAATACTGGATCATTGTTAGAAGTCGTTATTTCATTTTTTTAATTTAAAATATTTTTTCATGGTTCCATGATTCATGATTTCCCCTTCCCCCATCTTCTTCCCTCTCCCTCTCTATGAGCAGACAAGCAATTCCACTGGGTTATCCATGTATAATTGTTCAAAACCTGTTTCTATGTTATTCATATTTGCAGTAGAGTGATCTTTTAATATTAAAACCCTAAGTATATCCCTATCAAGCTATGTGGTCAATCCATTATAAGTCTTTAAGTAGAATTTGGATGAACCTCTCTTAGACATATTGTAGGATAAATTATTATTTAAGTATAATTTGTATTAAGGTGAAGTCTGATATATTTTCTAACTCGAATTCTGTTATTTGGTTGAAATGACTCTCTGAATATTTAGATATTAGAGATAATCTATAATGGAGTTCTCAATTCATATTCTCTCACAACAAACTAAGTAAACAAAAGTCCTATTTGTTGTCCTTGAGTATTAGGTTAGGTAAGAGGATATGGCTGTGGTGAGCACCAGTGAATTTTTTAACTATAACTTGAACTATAATAATAATTTTTAGATAAAAATATACCTTTCAGTTGTGTGTGATGATGCTTTCCTTATTTCCTTTCTAGATCATAGGATATCTTATTTTTTTCTCCTGCAGAGGGCCCACTTTCTTCTTTGTCTCCTAAATGTAGGTCTGTGCCCTAACACTCAGTCCTTAAGCTTCCCTCTTAGGTTTCATCTGGCTTCATAAGTTAAATGATCATTTTCTACATGTATAACTGCTAAATCCTTTTTTAAAGTCTTGATGTCTCTGCTGAGGTTGAGGCTCCACCTCTCACTGATAGTTGGATATCACAGCCTAATATCCTCATAATCTCTACATTTTAAAAAATTTATCCCACCCTGCTCTTTAAAATAGTTCACTCTGAAAACTTAGTTTTTTCTATTACTATACTCTAAGTCAGTGGTTTTGAACTCAAATAAAAACAGGGGCTCTTAAACCCTTTGTAAGGATTTCTATCACCCACACAGGATATATCTTTTATGTTTTAATGTACATTTTTAATTATTAAATACTTCCAAATTTCACTTCATCTGGTTCTCCTCATATTTGTGAGTATTGAAGGATATGGCCAGCCCATGTACTGTGTTTGAAAACTTTGTTCTAAGTCATTCCCCAAACTTAGATTTTTTATATTCCTCATCAATTTTCCTAATCCCCTTCTAATCCATGCTCAAATCAGTAATTTTTTTATTGTTTCCCAAATCCATTTTTTCTATTTTATATACATGTTAATGACCTGGTCAACCTTGTCATCTCATTTTAGTTAATGCAATATTCTTCTAATCATTCTCACTTTCCTCCATTCTTTCTCCTATGCCATTTCCCCCACATTATTCTGATAGATTCATTTTCCTAAAAGTAACTCTAATTAAAGGCTTTGAATTATTTATTGTTATTCCTAAGATACATTTAAAATTATTACCTAGAATTCAATGCCCTCCATTATTTGACTATTCATATCTCTATCTACTTATATCTCTATCACGAATTTATCTATCTCCTTACTCAAACCTTTTGATATAGTCTAACTAGTCTATTTGTTGTGCTCCCTATAGACCATGCCCCTTTCCCTTTGCTTAAATCTCAGCTATAATTCATTTCTATAATGAACTTGTGTCCCTTATTATTATACTTCAAGTCCAAGTTTGTGTTCCATCCTTTATAGAGCATTCCCTAGCTCTTGTTTATTGCTTCCCTTTTCTCAACACCCTTAGCATATATAGAATATGTATGTTGCTAAGTTGATACTTACTATATCTTGTCTTCCATTATCTATATGGCCAAGCATATATATTCTCTTGCTCATTAGATTTTCCTAGAGAAATCTGTCTAGATATCTCTAACACTTATTATTATATATAATACTTATCTGTGTAAAATACATATCATAATACCATGACCCTCACAGGGTTTAATCTCTGTAATGATGCCATTTAAAAAAATCTTTGTATCTCTGCTAGCTATAACAATGATGTAAAAAGTGGAAGCATTTTATAATATATATATATTTGTTGTATAGCTTTTTATGACAAATCTTCTTTAGTTGCCAGAATAATGTGTTACATAAAATAAATGTTCAAATAACATTTGTTTTGGACTGTGACTTCAACTTGGTTTACATCTAGACTACTATATCCAACTAGAGGAAGTGCAAAGCTGAATTATTCCTAGTCCTTACACTGAAGCAAGTTAAACTACAGTAAAGGAGAAAAGTATGCAGGTATATAGTATAGTAGTAGTCTCTCGGTAACCGAGGATGATGATTGTCTTTGTGCGTTTTTGTCCACAAAGACACTTGTATGTGAAGATTTAAGTGGAAAAGTCAATGCACAGAGACAGTCCCACTCCCTCAGTGTTGGAAGCCTGGGTCCATTGGCATGAAAAGTCATTACACCTGGGGACTTCCTTAGCTGCATTGGATGGCCATGTGGTCTTTTGTGCTCCAACATGCCCTAAGCACTCCACAGTGCCTTGCTGCATCGCCATCTGAGCCATTGAACCTTCTTGTTGGTTTCTTCTGCCTCTTCGGCAGAAGCAGTCTTCACATGCTGGGTGAGCAAAGCCCTAGTTCACCAGGGGTCCACGACTACCTGATGGCTACCCTCACAAGGTTTAGCCTGTCTGTCGAAGCCATTGCCAACGGTGTGGCCACTGCCGCATGCTAGCAGCTACTAGGAGCCACAAGTGAAAGCTGGGTGTCAGGTGAGCGTCAGAGGCTGGAGAGCTGCCCTAGGAGGGCACAACAAGCCCTCCATACCAAAGATATTTTCTAGACACTTAATGATAGAAAAAAATGCAATAGTCTTTGTTCTCAAGGAACTTACATTGTATTAAAGTGTTTAAGAAGGAAATGTGATTTCTGACCAGAAGAATAAAAGAATGTTACATGGAAGAGTTTTGAATTGCAGTTGAATCATGAAAAATGTATTAATTTTTAGTAGGTAAAGATGACATTATATATTCTGTTAGTCTAATTATGTTTTAGGTGAGAGAATTTTGAGGTGGAGGTAGCTTTTTTCTTAGTGGGGGTACTTCTCACAAATGTTTTGAAAATAAAAGGTACTAAACTTTTACTTTGAGATATACCTACTAGTGTAGATATTAATTTAATTGAAATCATCCTCATCCTCATCATCATGGTATAGGAGCCGAAGCAGGTGTTTTAGGTATGCTTCAGTGAACCATTTAACAAGAAGATAAATGAACCTAATTGAACCATATGGGAATATTCTTGGTCTATTTCTTTACCTTCTGCATAGACAAGGAAACTGGAGCAGGAAAAATATTTAAATCAAATAATATACTTAGTTCAAAGTGTTTTATCATGCAGATACAGCTAAAGATATTGACCCTTTCATAGCCAAAATCTTAGAAAAATCTATCTACACCTGTTTCCTTACATTCTACTTACCTCCCAATACTTTTTAAATTAATCTTCTAAATCCACCATTATCCTGAAAAACTCTTCCTCAAGGAGCTACCAGTGACCTTCTAATTACTAAAATATAGTTCTTTCTCAGTTTTTATCCTTCTTGATTCTGTAAAATTTAACTAACACCCTTTGCCCAGCATCTTTTCCTTTGACCTTTAAAACTCCTTCATAGGTCCTTAGATTAGAATTGTAAGCAGATTTAACAATCATATAGTTCATACACACCCAATTTGCAGATGACATTTTTTCTTCAATCTTTGTCTTTCTCTACACTCTCCCTGTAGCTGCTTTGGGTTCAATTATCACATTTTTGCACATGACTTCCAACTCTATTCTTAGCCCTAATTTATTTTCTTAATTCCAATCACAAATTTTCAACTTCCTGGATAACTTGTACTTGTGAATGTCCCACAAATATATCAGTCTCAACAGGTCTTTCATAACATGTTTTTGTTCTGCCCTCCTATCAAATTGTCCTTCCACTGAACTTACCTATTAATGGAAGTTGAGATGGAAGAATAAGGTATGCTCAATTCACACAAACTCTTAAACACAAAATAGAAAATAAAGTGCCCCCAGGCAAAAGAAAAAAGAGGGGTATGCTTCATTGAGGTGAGAAGGAAGAAGAGCTTAGGGAATACCGCTTTGGGGAATCAGCAGAATGTGGAGCATCCCTATCCTTGCCAAACAACCTGAGGCAAAGAGACAGCAAAAAGGAAGTCTCCCAAGACAGCCCTACTATTGCTTCCATGTGGCTTGGGATAAGGAGAGGGGAGCAGCTCAACCCACTGCCAAAGGCCTGAGGCAACTCAAAAGCAGAATGATAGAACAGTCCAACACCAGCCCTAAGTGCTTCCACATGGCCTAAGGCAATAAATAGCAGAATAGGGGAGTAGCACACAATGCTTGAGGCAATAAACAGGCAGGGTGGGGTAGGGAGCCCCAAACAGGAGGCAATATAGACACCAATGCCAGCCTGGGGAAATGGCATCCAAATGAATAAGATAGCATTAAGCCTCTGTGCAAGAAACCTGCTGGGTCACCCCATCAAAGTGCATAATGAGGGACCAAAACACAACAGCCCCTAACTCAAGCACCAAAGTAGTCTATACAGAAAGCTTAGACAACTCCTTTTTCTACCCCAGTAGCAAAGAAGAACCTCAATGGATAGAAAAAAAGTAATGATAGGGGAAAATAACAATTAGAAAAAAACGAGAAAAGAGGCAAGGAAAAACAAACATCTAAAAATGTATTTTAGTGACAGGGAAGATCAAAATATAAACTCATAAGAGGACAAAAATGGCAAAAAAGGAAACATGTGAAGGTGAAAGGAAAGTGAGAAAATGTCAGTGCCCAAAATAACTCTTGGAAGAATTTGAAAAGACATTTAAAAAAAATCAAACAATAAAACAAATTTTAGAAAGAACCACAATTTAGAAAATAGAATGAGCCAGATGGAAACGGAGAGGGGAAAAAACCTGAATAAAATAACTCCATAAATACTAGAATGGATTAAATGGAAATGGAGGTAAAACAGAACAAAAAAAAAAACTACTGAAGAAAAGGTCTCCCAAAAGTCTAGAATGGGCTAAACGGAAAGGGAAATACAAAAATCACAGGGAAGAAAATAATTACCTAAAAAGTAGATTCAAACAAACAGAAACTAATGACTCCATAAGGCATTAGAAAACAATAAGACAAAATCCAGAGAATGAACAAAAATAGGAAAAAAAAATCTGAAATAATTCAGTGGAAAAACAATTGAACGAGAAAAGAGATCCAGGAAAGATAATCAAAGAATCATCAAAAAATCTTAAAGCCAAAAAAAAGAGTCTGGACACCATATTACAAGTAATCATTAAGGAAAACTACCCCAATGTAAGAGGAGGGAAAATAGAAGTGAGAAGAATCCACTGATCACACCCTGAAATAAAACATACCAGGATTCTTTGTGCAAAACTCAAAAGCTCCCAGGTGAAGAAAAAAAAAACATTGCAAGCAGTTAAAAGGAAACATTTTAAATATTGTGGAGCCATAGTCAGGATTATTCAAGACCTGGCAGCTTCTACATTAAAGGACTGGTAGGCATAGATTATATGGCCTGAAAGCCAAAGGATCTAAACCTATACCAAAGAATAACATACCTAATGAAATTGAACATAATCCTCCAAGGGAAAAAAAGTGATGCCTAATGAATAGAAGACTTCCAGGCATTTCTGACAAAAATGCCAGAGGTCAAAAACATATTCAATGAGCACATTTACCATTCAAGAGAAGGCATAAAAAGGTCAACAGAGAAAAGAAAGCATAGGGTTTTCAGTAAGGTTCAATTGAGTACCTTCACATCTGGGGAAATGATAATATACTTAAGATATCTACAATACTTGAAATATCTAATAAAGTATTCAAGATATATAAAGTACTTAAAAACTTTATCAGTATTAGGACAGCAAGAAGGAGGCTACATAAAAAGGAAGAAGAGGAATGGAATGGGTTAATATACAAAAATAAATAAATCAAGTGAAGGAAAGGGGAATACATGAGGAGAAGAGAAACAGAGAGAGAGAGATGGAGTTATTTCGTGTGAAGAGGTGCCTACGAGTCAATACAGTGGAGGAGAAAATGGGGGATTTGGTGGTCAATGCTTGAACTCTACTTTCATCAGAATTACCTCAAAGAATGAATATCTATACTTTTGCCAGTTAGAGGTAGTACTTTACCCTATGGGGAAGTAGGAGGGAAAGTATAAAATGGAGATTTGAACCCCAGACTTCAATTCCCAGAAGTCCTTGGTAGTTCCCAGAATGCCATAAAATGTCACCTGAGGTCCTCACCTGGGCTGAGAACAAAAGGGGTATTTAAACTGACTATACCGCCTACTTGCCCCTCTCTCCCTACTTCTGCTTCTAAGCACAAGTGGCTCTCTACCAGGCAGGCAAGATTTAGGTTGCATGTGCTTTCTTATTTTGTATTTTCTTTATTTCTTAATCTTTAATAAACCTCATAAAATAGAATACTTTTAGTAGAGAAACTAATTTTAAATGTTACAGTTATGGCTAACCATGTTGGTTGTGACAAAATACCCTCAATCTTCTTAAATTTCCTAAATCTTTACTGAGTTCAGCCTTTAATAGTTAGTGCCTAGATTTTTTTAAGCCACATTTCTCCAAGATTTTTCAGAAAAGTCTAAAGATCTCCTGCCTGCAGCCATTTACTTCAGACTTTCTCCAATCTAGACCTGTTTGACCCAGATCTCAATCACCTGGTCATGACTGGCCTGCTCGGCCCCAGCAAACTCTA